>NC_084748.1:51970143-51988714 GCF_033978785.1 Entelurus aequoreus | reverse complement strand
AACAGGTGTACTGACAGACAACATCTGTACTGACAGACAAGGACAGACAAGGTGTAACTGACAGACAACATGTGTACTGACAGACAACAGGTCAGTGTACTGACAGACAACAGGGTGTACTGACAGACAACATGTGTACTGACAGACAACATGTGTACTGACAGACAACAGGTGAGTACTGACAGACAACATGTGTACTGACAGACAACATGTGTACTGACAGACAACATGTGTACTGACAGACAACATGTGTACTGACAGACAACAGGTGTACTGACAGACAACATGTGTACTGACAGACAACATGTGTACTGACAGACAACATGTGTACTGACAGACAACATGTGTACTGACAGACAACATGTGTACTGACAGACAAACAGGTGTACTGACAGACAACAGGTGTACTGACAGACAACATGTGTACTGACAGACAACAGGTGTACTGACAGACAACATGTGTACTGACAGACAACATGTGTACTGACAGACAACAGGTGTACTGACAGACAACAGGTGTACTGACAGACAACATGTGTACTGACAGACAACATGTGTACTGACAGACAACAGGTGTACTGACAGACAACATGTGTACTGACAGACAACATGTGTACTGACAGACAACATGTGTACTGACAGACAACATGTGTACTGACAGACAACATGTGTACTGACAGACAACAGGTGTACTGACAGACAACATGTGTACTGACAGACAACATGTGTACTGACAGACAACAGGTGTACTGACAGACAACAGGTGTACTGACAGACAACATGTGTACTGACAGACAACAGGTGTACTGACAGACAACAGGTGTACTGACAGACAACATGTGTACTGACAGACAACATGTGTACTGACAGACAACATGTGTACTGACAGACAACATGTGTACTGACAGACAACAGGTGTACTGACAGACAACAGGTGTACTGACAGACAACAGGTGTACTGACAGACAACAGGTGTACTGACAGACAACATGTGTACTGACAGACAACATGTGTACTGACAGACAACAGGTGTACTGACAGACAACATGTGTACTGACAGACAACATGTGTACTGACAGACAACAGGTGTACTGACAGACAACATGTGTACTGACAGACAACAGGTGTACTGACAGACAACAGGTGTACTGACAGACAACATGTGTACTGACAGACAACAGGTGTACTGACAGACAACATGTGTACTGACAGACAACATGTGTACTGACAGACAACAGGTGTACTGACAGACAACATGTGTACTGACAGACAACAGTGTACTGACAGACAACAGGTGTACTGACAGACAACATGTGTACTGACAGACAACATGTGTACTGACAGACAACAGGTGTACTGACAGACAACATGTGTACTGACAGACAACAGGTGTACTGACAGACAACATGTGTACTGACAGACAACATGTGTACTGACAGACAACATGTGTACTGACAGACAACAGGTGTACTGACAGACAACATGTGTACTGACAGACAACAGGTGTACTGACAGACAACATGTGTACTGACAGACAACATGTGTACTGACAGACAACAGGTGTACTGACAGACAACATGTGTACTGACAGACAACATGTGTACTGACAGACAACAGGTGTACTGACAGACAACATGTGTACTGACAGACAACATGTGTACTGACAGACAACAGGTGTACTGACAGACAACATGTGTACTGACAGACAACAGGTGTACTGACAGACAACATGTGTACTGACAGACAACAGGTGTACTGACAGACAACAGGTGTACTGACAGACAACAGGTGTACTGACAGACAACATGTGTACTGACAGACAACAGGTGTACTGACAGACAACATGTGTACTGACAGACAACAGGTGTACTGACAGACAACATGTGTACTGACAGACAACAGGTGTACTGACAGACAACAGGTGTACTGACAGACAACAGGTGTACTGACAGACAACAGGTGTACTGACAGACAACAGGTGTACTGACAGACAACAGGTGTACTGACAGACAACAGGTGTACTGACAGACAACATGTGTACTGACAGACAACAGGTGTACTGACAGACAACATGTGTACTGACAGACAACAGGTGTACTGACAGACAACAGGTTGTACTGACAGACAACAGGTGTACTGACAGACAACATGTGTACTGACAGACAACATGTGTACTGACAGACAACAGGTGTACTGACAGACAACATGTGTACTGACAGACAACAGGTGTACTGACAGACAACAGGTGTACTGACAGACAACATGTGTACTGACAGACAACAGGTGTACTGACAGACAACATGTGTACTGACAGACAACATGTGTACTGACAGACAACAGGTGTACTGACAGACAACATGTGTACTGACAGACAACATGTGTACTGACAGACAACAGGTGTACTGACAGACAACATGTGTACTGACAGACAACATGTGTACTGACAGACAACATGTGTACTGACAGACAACAGGTGTACTGACAGACAACATGTGTACTGACAGACAACATGTGTACTGACAGACAACATGTGTACTGACAGACAACATGTGTACTGACAGACAACATGTGTACTGACAGACAACATGTGTACTGACAGACAACAGGTGTACTGACAGACAACAGGTGTACTGACAGACAACATGTGTACTGACAGACAACATGTGTACTGACAGACAACATGTGTACTGACAGACAACATGTGTACTGACAGACAACAGGTGTACTGACAGACAACATGTGTACTGACAGACAACATGTGTACTGACAGACAACATGTGTACTGACAGACAACATGTGTACTGACAGACAACATGTGTACTGACAGACAACAGGTGTACTGACAGACAACATGTGTACTGACAGACAACAGGTGTACTGACAGACAACAGGTGTACTGACAGACAACATGTGTACTGACAGACAACATGTGTACTGACAGACAACAGGTGTACTGACAGACAACATGTGTACTGACAGACAACATGTGTACTGACAGACAACATGTGTACTGACAGACAACAGGTGTACTGACAGACAACATGTGTACTGACAGACAACATGTGTACTGACAGACAACATGTGTACTGACAGACAACAGTGTACTGACAGACAACAGGTGTACTGACAGACAACAGGTGTACTGACAGACAACAGGTGTACTGACAGACAACATGTGTACTGACAGACAACATGTGTACTGACAGACAACATGTGTACTGACAGACAACATGTGTACTGACAGACAACAGGTGTACTGACAGACAACAGGTGTACTGACAGACAACATGTGTACTGACAGACAACATGTGTACTGACAGACAACAGGTGTACTGACAGACAACATGTGTACTGACAGACAACAGGTGTACTGACAGACAACATGTGTACTGACAGACAACAGGTGTACTGACAGACAACAGGTGTACTGACAGACAACAGGTGTACTGACAGACAACATGTGTACTGACAGACAACAGGTGTACTGACAGACAACATGTGTACTGACAGACAACAGGTGTACTGACAGACAACATGTGTACTGACAGACAACATGTGTACTGACAGACAACAGGTGTACTGACAGACAACATGTGTACTGACAGACAACAGGTGTACTGACAGACAACAGGTGTACTGACAGACAACATCTGTACTGACAGACAACATGTGTACTGACAGACAACAGGTGTACTGACAGACAACATGTGTACTGACAGACAACAGGTGTACTGACATACAACAGGTGTACTGACAGACAACATCTGTACTGACAGACAACAGGTGTACTGACAGACAACATGTGTACTGACAGACAACATGTGTACTGACAGACAACAGGTGTACTGACAGACAACATGTGTACTGACAGACAACATGTGTACTGACAGACAACAGGTGTACTGACAGACAACATGTGTACTGACAGACAACAGGTGTACTGACAGACAACATGTGTACTGACAGACAACATGTGTACTGACAGACAACATGTGTACTGACAGACAACAGGTGTACTGACAGACAACATGTGTACTGACAGACAACATGTGTACTGACAGACAACAGGTGTACTGACAGACAACATGTGTACTGACAGACAACAGGTGTACTGACAGACAACATGTGTACTGACAGACAACATGTGTACTGACAGACAACAGGTGTACTGACAGACAACATGTGTACTGACAGACAACAGGTGTACTGACAGACAACATGTGTACTGACAGACAACATGTGTACTGACAGACAACATGTGTACTGACAGACAACATGTGTACTGACAGACAACATGTGTACTGACAGACAACAGGTGTACTGACAGACAACAGGTGTACTGACAGACAACCGGTGTACTGACAGACAACATGTGTACTGACAGACAACAGGTGTACTGACAGACAACAGGTGTACTGACAGACAACATGTGTACTGACAGACAACAGGTGTACTGACAGACAACAGGTGTACTGACAGACAACATGTGTACTGACAGACAACAGGTGTACTGACAGACAACAAGTGTACTGACAGACAACAGGTGTACTGACAGACAACAGGTGTACTGACAGACAACATGTGTACTGACAGACAACATGTGTACTGACAGACAACAGGTGTACTGACAGACAACAGGTGTACTGACAGACAACATGTGTACTGACAGACAACAGGTGTACTGACAGACAACAGGTGTACTGACAGACAACATCTGTACTGACAGACAACAGGTGTACTGACAGACAACATGTGTACTGACAGACAACATGTGTACTGACAGACAACAGGTGTACTGACAGACAACAGGTGTACTGACAGACAACATGTGTACTGACAGACAACAGGTGTACTGACATACAACATGTGTACTGACAGACAACAGGTGTACTGACAGACAACATGTGTACTGACAGACAACATGTGTACTGACAGACAACAGGTGTACTGACAGACAACATGTGTACTGACAGACAACATGTGTACTGACAGACAACAGGTGTACTGACAGACAACATGTGTACTGACAGACAACATGTGTACTGACAGACAACAGGTGTACTGACAGACAACATGTGTACTGACAGACAACATGTGTACTGACAGACAACAGGTGTACTGACAGACAACATGTGTACTGACAGACAACAGGTGTACTGACAGACAACATGTGTACTGACAGACAACAGGTGTACTGACAGACAACAGGTGTACTGACAGACAACAGGTGTACTGACAGACAACATGTGTACTGACAGACAACATGTGTACTGACAGACAACAGGTGTACTGACAGACAACATGTGTACTGACAGACAACAGGTGTACTGACAGACAACATGTGTACTGACAGACAACATGTGTACTGACAGACAACAGGTGTACTGACAGACAACATGTGTACTGACAGACAACATGTGTACTGACAGACAACAGGTGTACTGACAGACAACATGTGTACTGACAGACAACAGGTGTACTGACAGACAACATGTGTACTGACAGACAACAGGTGTACTGACAGACAACAGGTGTACTGACAGACAACAGGTGTACTGACAGACAACATGTGTACTGACAGACAACAGGTGTACTGACAGACAACATGTGTACTGACAGACAACAGGTGTACTGACAGACAACATGTGTACTGACAGACAACAGGTGTACTGACAGACAACATGTGTACTGACAGACAACAGGTGTACTGACAGACAACAGGTGTACTGACAGACAACATCTGTACTGACAGACAACAGGTGTACTGACAGACAACAGGTGTACTGACAGACAACATCTGTACTGACAGACAACAGGTGTACTGACAGACAACATCTGTACTGACAGACAACAGGTGTACTGACAGACAACAGGTGTACTGACAGACAACAGGTGTACTGACAGACAACATGTGTACTGACAGACAACATGTGTACTGACAGACAACAGGTGTACTGACAGACAACATGTGTACTGACAGACAACAGGTGTACTGACAGACAACAGGTGTACTGACAGACAACATGTGTACTGACAGACAACAGGTGTACTGACAGACAACATGTGTACTGACAGACAACATGTGTACTGACAGACAACAGGTGTACTGACAGACAACATGTGTACTGACAGACAACATGTGTACTGACAGACAACAGGTGTACTGACAGACAACATGTGTACTGACAGACAACATGTGTACTGACAGACAACATGTGTACTGACAGACAACAGGTGTACTGACAGACAACATGTGTACTGACAGACAACATGTGTACTGACAGACAACATGTGTACTGACAGACAACATGTGTACTGACAGACAACATGTGTACTGACAGACAACATGTGTACTGACAGACAACAGGTGTACTGACAGACAACAGGTGTACTGACAGACAACATGTGTACTGACAGACAACATGTGTACTGACAGACAACATGTGTACTGACAGACAACATGTGTACTGACAGACAACAGGTGTACTGACAGACAACATGTGTACTGACAGACAACATGTGTACTGACAGACAACATGTGTACTGACAGACAACATGTGTACTGACAGACAACATGTGTACTGACAGACAACAGGTGTACTGACAGACAACATGTGTACTGACAGACAACAGGTGTACTGACAGACAACAGGTGTACTGACAGACAACATGTGTACTGACAGACAACATGTGTACTGACAGACAACAGGTGTACTGACAGACAACATGTGTACTGACAGACAACATGTGTACTGACAGACAACATGTGTACTGACAGACAACAGGTGTACTGACAGACAACATGTGTACTGACAGACAACATGTGTACTGACAGACAACATGTGTACTGACAGACAACAGGTGTACTGACAGACAACAGGTGTACTGACAGACAACAGGTGTACTGACAGACAACAGGTGTACTGACAGACAACATGTGTACTGACAGACAACATGTGTACTGACAGACAACATGTGTACTGACAGACAACATGTGTACTGACAGACAACAGGTGTACTGACAGACAACAGGTGTACTGACAGACAACATGTGTACTGACAGACAACATGTGTACTGACAGACAACAGGTGTACTGACAGACAACAGGTGTCACATGAGTCTTCATCTTCTAGCAGCTAATAATATCTGAGTCATCCTCTGCCAGGTTACATTATACGGGGGCTCCAGTGGCAGTTGCCATGGAGACGTCACATGACCAGTCATTGATCCCATCACAGCACAGTCCCAAGATGTCCAACGACATTCCAACACACACACACACACACACACTCAGACACGCACAAACACACACACACACACACACACGCACACACACACACACACACACACACACACACAACACGATGCAGCAATACATTAAAGAAGTCAAAAGGCTCATCAATTATCTTCATTTCAATAACTTCCACGGGATCATTCCTAATTTAGGAGACTTGCTGAAAGTTCACAGACTTTTCTCCACTTTGAGAAGATAAAGAAGATCTTTAATCCAGTGGGCGTGGCTAGGGGGCGCTCTTGCTTTCCAATTTGAGTCTTCTCGCCAACAAAGTAGTGAACGCTCTATTTGGATCTACACCGAGAAGATGGCAGAGGTGCTCAAAGGATTCAGTTTGATCTTCTCACCAATTAGCAAGACAAAGTTCTAAACATTTCAGTCCAAAAACTGTGACTCGTTTAGTCTTGGTTGAACTCGTGGCCTGGAGGAGGACTTTGGCAGGAAAATAAGAGAGAGGGTCAGAAATATGTTGTGTAGAACATGGTCTACACAACACCTTGACTGTTGTGTAGACCACCAGAAAGTACAGAAAGATGTTGTGTAGAACATGGTCTACACAACACCTTGACTGTTGTGTGGACCACCAGGAAGTACAGAAAGATGTTGTGTAGAACATGGTCTACACAACACCTTGACTGTTGTGTGGACCACCAGGAAGTACAGAAGGATGTTGTGTAGAACATGGTCTACACAACACCTTGACTGTTGTGTGGACCACCAGGAAGTACAGAAAGATGTTGTGTAGAACATGGTCTACACAACATCTTGACTGTTGTGTGGACCACCAGGAAGTACAGAAAGATGTTGTGTAGAACATGGTCTACACAACACCTTGACTGTTGTGTGGACCACCAGGAAGTACAGAAAGATGTTGTGTAGAACATGGTCTACACAACACCTTGACTGTTGTGTGGACCACCAGGAAGTACAGAAAGATGTTGTGTAGAACATGGTCTACACAACACCTTGACTGTTGTGTGGACCACCAGGAAGTACATAAGACAACACCACCGTGACTTGGGTCTTCCTGACGTGCTGAATGAAGTGGACTTGGTGATCCAAGTCAGGCCTGTCTTGCAGTTCATCATCGAGGACATGAAGCAGCAGCAGACCCACAAACACAGCCACCTGCACCGCGAAGACCAGCACATCACCGTGGAGGAGCTGTGGAAAGGCTGGAAGTCATCTGAAGGTCCAGCACACTCCAGGCTTCTGGTCTCACCGTGCAGATCTCACCTGTGCTTTGTGTCCACACAGTCCATAACTGGACCCAGGACCAGGTTCTCCACTGGCTCAGGGAGTTTGTGGAGTTGCCGCAGTATGAGAAGAACTTCAAAGACTTCAAAGTCAATGGAAACACGCTGCCCAGGTGAGAGTCAATCAATCACATGTCAATAATCAATCACTGGTGTAGGATTGCAGCCAATGAGCCATCAATCACATGTCAATAATCAATAATCACTGGTGTAGGATTGCAGCCAATGAGCCATCAATCACATGTCAATAATCAATAATCACTGGTGTAGGATTGCAGCCAATGAGCCATCAATCACATGTCAATAATCAATAATCACTGGTGTAGGATTGCAGCCAATGAGCCATCAATCACATGTCAATAATCAATAATCACTGGTGTAGGATTGCAGCCAATGAGCCATCCTTCCTGAGCAGTCAGCTGAGAGTTCAGGACCAAAGAGACAAACAGAAACTCAACATCAAAGCTCTGGACGTGGTATTGTTTGGAGCTCCCACACGTGAGATACTTCTACCTTCTTAACATGTACTTTTATACTTTCTACACATACTTACATGTACTTTTATACTTTCTACACATACTTACATGTACTTTTATACTTTCTACACATACTTGCATGTACTTTTATACTTTCTACACATACTTACATGTACTTTTATACTTTCTACACATACTTACATGTACTTATATACTTTCTACACATACTTACATGTACTTTTATACTTTCTACACATACTTACATGTACTTTTATACTTTCTACACATACTTACATGTACTTTTATACTTTCTACACATACTTCCATGTACTTTTATACTTTCTACACATACTTAAATGTACTTTTATACTTTCTACACATACTTCCATGTACTTTTATACTTTCTACACATACTTAAATGTACTTTTATACTTTCTACACATACTTACATGTACTTTTATACTTTCTACACATACTTACATGTACTTTTATACTTTCTACACATACTTTCATGTACTTTTATACTTTCTACACATACATGTACTTATATACTTTCTACACATACTTACATGTACTTTTATACTTTCTACACATACTTTCATGTACTTTTATACTTTCTACACATACTTTCATGTACTTTTATACTTTCTACACATACTTTCATGTACTTTTATACTTTCTACACATACTTTCATGTACTTTTATACTTTCTACACATACTTTCATGTACTTTTATACTTTCTACACATACTTACATGTACTTTTATACTTTCTACACATACTTACATGTACTTTTATACTTTCTACACATACTTACATGTACTTATATACTTTCTACACATACTTACATGTACTTTTATACTTTCTACACATACTTACATGTACTTTTATACTTTCTACACATACTTACATGTACTTTTATACTTTCTACACATACTTACATGTACTTTTATACTTTCTACACATACTTACATGTACTTTTATACTTTCTACACATACTTACATGTACTTTTATACTTCCTACACATACTTACATGTACTTTTATACTTTCTACACATACTTACATGTACTTTTATACTTTCTACACCTACTTACATGTACTTTTATACTTTTGTACTTTTATACTTTTTGTACCTATAAATAAACATTTATCAGTCATTGGAGGACAAGAACCAACTTCTCACTCTCCCAGTTGGGGGTTCAAGTGTGGATGTGTCACTAGTGGGGGGATCAAGTGTGGATGTGTCACTAGTGGGGGGTCAAGTGGGGATGTGTCACTAGTGGGGGGTCAAGTGGGGATGTGTCACTAGCGGGGGGTCAAGTGTAGATGTGTCACTAGTGGGGGTATCAAGTGTGGATGTGTCACTAGTGGTGGGGTCAAGTGGGGATGTGTCACTAGTGGGGGGATCAAGTGTGGATGTGTCACTAGTGGGGGGTCAAGTGGGGATGTGTCACTAGCGGGGGGTCAAGTGTAGATGTGTCATTAGTGGGGGATCAAGTGTAGATGTGTCACTAGTGGGGGGATCAAGTGTGGATGTGTCACTAGTGGTGGGGTCAAGTGGGGATGTGTCACTAGTGGGGGGTCAAGTGGGGATGTGTCACTAGCGGGGGGTCAAGTGTAGATGTGTCATTAGTGGGGGATCAAGTGTAGATGTGTCACTAGTGGGGGGATCAAGTGTGGATGTGTCACTAGTGGTGGGGTCAAGTGTGGATGTGTCACTAGTGGGGGGTCAAGTGTAGATGTGTCACTAGTGGGGGGTCAAGTGTGGATGTGTCACTAGTGGGGGGTCAAGTGTGGATGTGTCACTAGTGGGGGATCAAGTGGGGATGTGTCACTAGTGGGGGGTCAAGTGTAGATGTGTCACTAGTGGGGGGTCAAGTGTAGATGTGTCACTAGTGGGGGGATCAAGTGTGGATGTGTCACTAGTGGGGTCAATTCAGGTGCTACATCTCAGCAGATATTGATCAGGAGGAGGTTCTGACTCAGCCCTTCTTCCTGCCCCCAGGGCCCCCTCACAATTACATGAAGGACCTGCTGCTCATGGTGTCTGTGGTGATGGGCGTCGGGGGCTGCTGGTTCGCCCAGGTCCAGAACAAGTCCAGCAAGGTCCACATCAGCAAGATGATGAAGGACCTGGAGAGTCTGCAGAGGGCCGAGCAAAGTCTCCTGGACATGCAGGAACAGTAAGGACTCGGGACCCAGCGGCCGGCCTGCTTGGCCTTCACTGCTTTGTGCTCCTCAGATTGGAGAGAGCCCACGAGGAGAAGCGTAACGTGGCAGAGGAGAAGCAGAACTTGGAGGAGAAGATGAGGGACGAGATCATGGACGCCCAGGAGGAGGCCTACCGCCTGCAGGAGCTGAGGCAAGGAGCCGTCAGCGAGCTGAGTCGTCTGCGATACGCAGAGGAAGAACTGGTGCAGGTACCGCAACTCGCTTGTCCTGCACCGCCTCCAAAACTCACCTTCACCTTTACTCAGGTGCGCGGGGCCCTAAAGCAGGCGGAGAAGGACATGTGGGCCACTTGGAGCGCCTCAGACGCCCTCCAGCAGTGGCTGCAGCTCACCCATGAAGTGGAGGTCCAGTACTACAACGTGAAGAAGCACAGTGCCGAACTGCAGCTGGCCACCGCCAAAGAAGAGGTGACATCAACACAAAGACCATGAAATAATCACAAAGACTTACTTAGACTTAGTTCCTCCCATTCCTGTTGGAACATTGGGCGACAAGTCCCCTCCATTTGTTGCGGTCACTGGCGACCCTTCTTGCTCCATGCCAGCTGACTCCCATCTCTCTCAGGTCTTCTTGCTCCATGCCAGCTGACTCCCATCTCTCTCAGGTCTTCTTGCTCCATGCCAGCTGACTCCCATCTCTCTCAGGTCTTCTTGCTCCATGCCAGCTGACTCCCATCTCTCTCAGGTCTTCTTGCTCCATGCCAGCTGACTCCCATCTCTCTCAGGTCTTCTTGCTCCATGCCAGCTGACTCCCATCTCTCTCAGGCCTTCTTGCTCCATGCCAGCTGACTCCCATCTCTCTCAGGTCTTCTTGCTCCATGCCAGCTGACTCCCATCTCTCTCAGGTCTTCTTGCTCCATGCCAGCTGACTCCCATCTCTCTCAGGCCTTCTTGCTCCATGCCAGCTGACTCCCATCTCTCTCAGGTCTTCTTGCTCCATGCCAGCTGACTCCCATCTCTCTCAGGTCTTCTTGCTCCATGCCAGCTGACTCCCATCTCTCTCAGGTCTTCTTGCTCCATGCCAGCTGACTCCCATCTCTCTCAGGCCTTCTTGCTCCATGCCAGCTGACTCCCATCTCTCTCAGGTCTTCTTGCTCCATGCCAGCTGACTCCCATCTCTCTCAGGTCTTCTTGCTCCATGCCAGCTGACTCCCATCTCTCTCAGGTCTTCTTGCTCCATGCCAGCTGACTCCCATCTCTCTCAGGTCTTCTTGCTCCATGCCAGCTGACTCCCATCTCTCTCAGGTCTTCCTTGGCTGTTTGTCTCCACGTCTTCTTTGGTCGTCCTCTCTTCCTCTTTCCCCTTTCTGGCACCCGATCCATTGCCGTACTCTCTCTTGGCAGTCGGAGTATGTGTCCAGACATTCTCCTTCTCATGTCAGAGACTATGTCAGACAAAGGTGCTACCCCTGCCCTTCTCATCACCTCTTCATTGGTGATGTGGTCTCTCCATGAGATCCTCAAGAAGTATCTGAAGCACCGTCGGTGGAAGACATCCAGCTTGTTAGTAATGCTTGATGTCTTCATCCACGTCTCACAGGCATAGGTCACTGTAGGGGTGACCACTGACATATAGAGGCGCAGCTTTGTGGACGTACTGATAGATTTTGATGACCAGATGTTCCGGAGGCGTTGGAAGACTCCTGCAGCTTTTCCGATTGTGGTCTGTACATCCTTTTCTGCGTCTCCAGTGTTTGAGATGTTGCTTCCAAGATACCTGAAGTTCTCAACGTACTCTATGCCTTGTTGGCCTATGGTGAGCAGTGGAACGTTTTGGTCTTGTGCGACGGTCATGGCCTTGGTCTTCTCTTGGCTTATACGTAGGCTGACTTTTCCCCCTTGCTCATGCAGATTGTTGGTCAATTTTTGGAGCGCAGCGTAGGAATGGCTAAGCAGAGCCAGGTCGTCCGCAAAGTCCAGATCTGCCAGTCTGCCCCCTCCCCACTTAATGCCGAGGTTTGCTCCGACGACAGACTTCCTCATGACAAAGTCTATGACAATGATGAACAGTAAGGGAGACAAGATGCAACCCTGTCTTACCCCGGTCACAATGTCAAAGTCGTCGGTTGTGCTGTTGGTGGTTTTCACTCGACAGGTGGAGTTGTGGTGCAGGGCTCTGAAGATGTTGACGTACTTTGATGGTATACCGTATAGCTGGAGGATCTACCACAGTGCCCTCATCATCAATTACATCGATTTCAAGAAAGCCTTCGACAGCATCCACCGGGAATCACAAACACAAAGATCATGAAATAAACACAACGATCACGAAATAAACACAAAGATCATGAAATAAACACAACGATCATGAAATAAACACAACGATCATGAAATAAACACTAAGACCGATAAAATAAACACAACGATCATGACATAAACACAAAGATTCATGACATAAACACAAAGATCATGAAATAAACACAAGGACTAATGAAATAAACACAAAGATCATGAAATAAACACAAGGACTGATTAAATAAACACAACGATCATGAAATAAACACAAAGATTCATGAAATAAACACAAAGATCATGTAATAAACACAAGAACTGATGAAATAAACACAAGGATCATGAAATAAACACAAAGACTGATGAAATAAACACAAATATCATGAAATAAACACAATGATCATGAAATAAACACAACGATCATGAAATAAACACAACGATTCATGGAATAAACACAAAGACTGATGAAATAAACACAAAGACTGATGAAATAAACACAAAGACTGATGAAATAAACACAGAGACTGATGAAATAAACACAAGGACTAATGAAATAAACACGAAGATCATGAAATAAACACAACGACTGATGAAATAAACACAAAGATCATGAAATAAACACAATGATCTTGAAATAAACACAACGATCATGAAATAAACACAAAGACTGATGAAATAAACACAAAGACTGATGAAGTAAACTCAAAGATCATGAAGTAAACACAAAGATCATGGAATAAACACAAAGACTCACGAAATAAACACAAAGACTGATTAAATAAACACAAAGACTCACAAAATAAACACAAAGACTCACGAAATAAACACAAAGACTGATGAAATAAACACAAAGACTCACGAAATAAACACAAAGACTGATGAAATAAACACAAAGACTCACGAAGTAAACACAAAGATAATGAAATAAACACAAAGACTCACGAAATAAACACAAAGACTCATGAAATAACCACAGACTGACAAAATAAACACAAAGACTGACGAAATAAACACAAACATTCACAAAATAAACACAAAGATAATGAAATAAACACAAAGACTCACAAAATAAACACAAAGACTGATCAAATAAACACAAAGACTTGTGAAATAAACACAAAGACTGATGAAATAAACACAAAGACTCACAAAATAAACACAAAGACTGATCAAATAAACACAAAGACTTGTGAAATAAACACAAAGACTGATTAAATAAACACAAAGACTGATGAAATAAACACAAAGACTGATGAAATAAACACAAGGACTGACGAAATAAACACAAACATTCACAAAATAAACACAAAGATAATGAAATAAACACAAAGACTGATCAAATAAACACAAAGACTTGTGAAATAAACACAAAGACTGATCAAATAAACACAAAGACTCGTGAAATAAACACAAAGACTGATGAAATAAACACAAAGATCATGAAATAAACACAAAGACTGATGAAATAAACACGAAGATCATGAAATAAATATTTTCTGGACTATAGAGCTCCCTGGAATATAAATTGCACCCACTATATTTTTGAATATTTTCCCATATATTAGCCGCACTGGACTATAAGTGGCAGGCATATACTGTACGTAGTGAAATGACTTATTTACACAGCAAGTTCATTTACATACCTTAATTGTTTCCAAACGGTGTCTGTAACAAGACAGTAAAACAGCTGATCAAACAAAACAGAAGTCATGGTCATGGACCCACTAGCTGCGCAAGCTAGCTCTCCAATCAGCTAAACAGACTCAATAACTCCACGCTGACGTTTTGGTGAATTTACTGAGGAATTTGTGGAAGTGAAACAATACAAAAAGAATGCCATTGTAAGTTAATAATAATAACACAGACACTCGTAAACATGTTAGCATATTAGCTAATGCTAACGATGCTAGCTTGACTACATTATGATAGCATGTACAACAATGCATGAAAACACTCCTACAGACATCACACATGGGACACTTTAGTAAGTAAGACTCGTTTTAGTTATATTGTAAAACTTACAAACGTTTCTTGGAGTGATGAATGAAGAATGCATACGAGTAGAAACGCTACGGACGGCTAGAAGAAGAAACAGCACTTTTACTTCCAGTTAAAAGCTTTAAACAGCAGGAAACCCTTGCAGGCATTCACCCAGCAGCACCACCAAAAGGTGGCGCCATAGCACCAACAATAAAACATATTTTTGCTTGTTTTCTTTAAAAGTATTTGCATTCCAACCAAATATTTTTTTTAAAGTTTTCCCTAACCATCATCTGTCTGTCTGATCCAAAGTCATGTTGTGTATTTTGAAATGATTCACCAGTCACTCACCTTTGACCTGGTCAGTCAACAACACACCACCCGCGCTAAGGTCCAGGTGCATGGGCGGTCCAGATCAATTCATCGCATGTCTTCATTCTGACGAAAGATAACACATTTAAATGTCTTTCAGGCAGAAAGAATCAAGAAAAAGAGAAGCTCCTTGCTTGGGACTCTGCATGTGGCCCACAGCTCTTCTTTAGACCAGGTGGACCAGAAGATCCTGGAGGCAAAGTGAGTCAGGCACTTTTGTTGGGGTCTAGAAAAGTGTCTCATGGACTGTTCGACACCTCTAGGAACGCCTTGTCAGACGTCACCGCTTGTTTGCGGGAGAGACTTCATCGCTGGCAGCAAATTGAACGCGTGTGCGGCTTCCCCGTCATCAGAAACCCTGGCCTGGCCAACCTGACTGCTCAGCTGTACTCTGACTCTTTGCCCCGAGGACATGCACAGTCCTGCTCATGGCACAGCTCTGTCCATGGCTCCATCGAGGATCTGGTGGAGGAGTGTCCCGCATCAATACTTTCTGCAGTTCCAGGTGACTCAGTCTTGGTATCTCTGAGTCTAGTAGAGAGACAGCCAGGAGGTCTCACTACATGACTTCTGAGTCTAGTAAAGAGACAACCAGGAGGTCTCACTACATGACTTCTGAGTCTAGTAGAGAGACAGCCAGGAGGTCTCACTACATGACTTCTGAGTCTAGTAAAGAGACAGCCAGGAGGTCTCACTACATCACTTCTGAGTCTAGTAGAGAGACAGCCAGGAGGTCTCACTACATGACTTCTGAGTCTAGTAAAGAGACAGCCAGGAGGTCTCACTACATGACTTCTGAGTCTAGTAAAGAGACAGCCAGGAGGTCTCACTACATGACTTCTGGGTCTAGTAGAGAGACAGCCAGGAGATCTCACTACATGACTTCTGAGTCTATTAGAGAGACAGCCAGGAGGTCTCACTACATCACTTCTGAGTCTAGTAGAGAGACAGCCAGGAGGTCTCACTACATGACTTCTGAGTCTAGTAGAGAGACAGCCAGAAGGTCTTACTACATGACTTCTGAGTCTAGTAGAGAGACAGCCAGGAGGTCTCACTACATGACTTCTGAGTCTAGTAGAGAAACAGCCAGGAGGTCTGACTAAGTGTTGTTGTGTCAGCAGTGTCACAGTCCGTACAAGTAAAAGGAGGATGGTCTATCTTGTCAACAGCTCTCACAATAAACACATTTACACTTAATACAAGTATCGGCCGATCCCACGCAGGGAGGATCTGTATCGGAATCGGCAGCCTAATTCCCTGATCGGAACAGTAAACAGGAAATGTCCACAACACGAGTAAAATGGGGGAGTTGAGGGCAGACAAAGTCGGTGTGAGTCGGACAGTCTTTTACCCGTAATGTTCCGTCATTGTATTGTAAAATGGTCTTCATCCACTTTGCTGATTGTTTACATTTGGCCTAGGTGCTCCAATTAAACCTTCTCCTCGAACTCGCACTTCCACTCTACGCCAAACACGTCGTCACGGAATTACGCAACCACCAACCACCATGATCTCAGACGACCCCGACCTTCTCATCCCGATTCGAACTACCTATCCTTGTTTCGATGAGGATGAAGTAATCTTCCGTAAAACTATCAAGAAACAGTAAGTCTTTGCCCCGGATTGTGTTCTGATATTCTTAAGCTTTGATACCTTCTGTCATTCTTTCTTCTTCCTTTTACTCCTAATAGAGACTCCCAAGAAAGGTTCTCGGATTCAGATTATACCACTTCACCTTCTCTTAGCAAAGCGTTCCCATGTTCCTCTGCCGAGACCTCCTCTCGCAGGCTCTACCACGATGAAACTGAGTTGCTTTCAGACACTTTGCCTTTGAGTAAGAATTTGGAAGATGATTTGGAATCTCCAAGTTGCAAAATTTCTGTGGAAGATCTTGAAAGTCTTGAAAGGAAGCAAGCCAAAGATGTTCTGGACAGTCCTTTGGAGAGTTCTCCTCTGACGATGTCAAAAGATGAGTGTAGAATGGAGGCTCCGGCAAGAAAGCCATCCAGAGATAAGAAGGACGTTCCAATGGATTTTGGCATTAGAAAGGTCTCATCCAATGAGTTTGATTCAGAATTTCCATCAAGGAAAGTAGACCGAGACCAAAGAGAGGAAGTTACAGACAATCTTTCAAGGAGTCTACCTCGAGATAGAAGTGATTTACCACTGGATTTCAGACAGATTCTTTGGGATGAAGTAGAAGCATCAGATTTCAGACATAAAATGTTATCGAAAGGTATGATGGGGGCTTCAATAGACTCTGTCTCAAGAAGGATGGTGCAAGAAGGTCCTGAATTTCCGTTTGACTTGGTGTCCAGAAGGATTGTAAGAGATTCAATGGGAATCTCCTTGGATGGGGGAGCTAGGAAGCTTGATTCCTCTGCACGGGGGATAGGCAAAGAGAAGATGGCTGAGGTAAAGCTCTCAAGAAAGAGCTCTCAAGAAGAGTTGGAGAGTTGTGAAGACACTGCTTCTCTGAAGACTCTACCCAGAGAGGCAAAAGAACAAGGGATGGATCGCACATCTTCTGCAGAGGTGGTTTTTGAACCATCGATAGATAAGCGGATATCTAAAGAGGAACGCAAGGTGCCTCCCAGAAAAAGAACCACACAGACGTCAAGAGAAGACGAGGTCACACCTGCAGGTAAAATCTCCAAGGATAATGTTGAATCACCAATGAAAGCAGCGCGACAAAGAGTAGTGAGGGGCGAGTCAGAGGAATCCAAC
>NC_084748.1:51955143-51965143 GCF_033978785.1 Entelurus aequoreus | reverse complement strand
AGCAAAACTTACATAACAATAGCGTGAAGCTAAGTACTTAGCATGGGCTAGGAGGCAAGCAAAACTTACATAACAATAGCGTGAAGCTAAGTACTTAGCATGGGCTAGGAGGCAAGCAAAACTTACATAACAATAGCGTGAAGCTAAGTACTTAGCATGGGCTAGGAGGCAAGCAAAACTTACATAACAGTAGTGTGAAGCTAAGTACTTAGCATGGGCTAGGAGGCAACAAGCAAAACTTACATAACAGTAGCGTGAAGCTAAGTACTTAGCATGGGCTAGGAGGCAAGCAAAACTTACATAACAGTAGCGTGAAGCTAAGTACTTAGCATGGGCTAGGAGGCAAGCAAAACTTACATAACAGTAGCGTGAAGCTAAGTACTTAGCATGGGCTAGGAGGCAAGCAAAACTTACATAACAGTAGCATGAAGCTAACAAAGAAGCCAGACAGACTGACTGGCAAAGGCAGGCTTCAATAATGTCTAATTAGCAGCAGGTGAGCGTCCCGATCACAAGAGGCAGGTGAAAACCAGAGGTGGGACCAAGTCATTGCTTTGCAAGTCACAAGTAAGTCTCAAGTCTTTGCCATCAAGTCTCGAGTCAAGTCCCGAGTCAAGACAGGCAAGTCCCGAGTCAAGTCCAAAGTCAAGACTGGAAAGTCTCAAGTCGAGTCCCAAGTCCTGCATTTTGAGTTTCGAGTCCTTTCAAGTCCTTTTAACCACAGACTAATATTTTTACACAGATTGTGTATGCTTTTAAAACGCTGTATTTATTTATTAAAACAAGTGCATTTGAAATTGCAGGGGAAAAAAATAGTGCTGACATTGCAATTCATAATAGCACTATTAACAGTAATTTTAATAGTTTAAACAATTTTAAACATTTAACTCATTCCTTTACAGAATAAACACATTTGCAAAAACAAACATTAACATACTATTGGTTGTATTTTATGAAAATAATATTACCACAGAGTTGAGAAGGAGCAAAGATCTTCAATATTTGTATGTGAGAATCACAAAGAAATCTTCTGGGGGAGGATGACGCCCCTAAAGGGGTTTGCTTTACAAACTTTCAGCCCCACCTAAAACAAAATTCACCAGCCGCCACTGATTATGATGCATTCTCATTTTAGGCAAAATATAAGACAATACTTTCTTAACAGTATAATTGTAACCAGGAATAAGTCTTCAAGTAACAATATTCAAATACTAACATTGTTGGGTAAAACAGCATTTGGTTTTGTTCTGAATGTAGTGAAACAAATTGGTGGTTTTAGCTGATATAAAGACTTTCAGGTGTTTATATATGTTGAAGTATTTGGCAGACGCTTTTATCCAAAGCGACAGACATATAAAATACATACATAACAATCACTGTAAACATGATCATTTAAGGGAAGAATGTAATACAAAATATCAATACAAAGTGTCAAGACAGAATAAACTCTCTGCTGCTGCAGCAACAGAGATACGGTCTATAGGTCCCTAAGTTATATAGATATCTAATGTATTCATACATTGTTTATGTAGGATATACGCATGTATATCTAACCTAATCATATTGTTTCTTCAATTTAAAAATAGCTGACCGTTTTTTCCCCCTTCTCTGGGTTTATAGTCCCAGTTTTGATCTCGGACGTCTGGTCACTTATAGCGTATACGAATATTATATTACTGTTAAGCAAACTATGAATAATAAAACTTGCCAAAACATGTGTCCGTTATCATAGCTACACGTATTACAAAAAAGCGCGTGAAAATGAGTGGTATTCAGTGAGGTAAAATGATTTAAATGCGCTGACAGTTCATTGCTCCTGCCAAATGAATTGCACTGATCACCACTCCAAGATGGCGGCCCCGCGTCTCGTCTGCGCCAGTAGGCAGTAGCGCTCGATGCTGCGTCTACTTATAAGATGTCTATGGTAATAACGTTAGCAGTGAGTTTACAGCCTCACTCATTTAACTACACAGCAAATAAAAGTCACGTTACTTAGCCAATAAACGTTATCTTACATTCAAAACTTACCCTTCTTTGTGCAACTTCAAATGTCGAACAAAGTTGGAAGTTGTTGCGTCTCCGTCTGTAATATTCCAACTGCGTGATTTGCATACGGCAATTCGTTTTTTGTTGACCAAGTCGTAGTTTTTATACCCGAACGAAACCAACTTTGGCATAATTGTTTCTCACTGCCGCATTGTTTGACAACTCTTGTTCGGTGGTTGTCCTGCAATTTGATTGGATGAATGCTGTGTGATGAAAACAATGTAGATTTAATTTGATTGGCTGTTGTACTGACAGCACACACGTTGACAAGCAGCACACACGCTGATAGACAGACACGTATAAAATGAAAGATACGGAGCGCTCCCAAATAACTTTTTAAGCTTTAGGTTTTGGGGAAAGTAGCAAGTCATGTCAAGTCAAAAGGCTCAAGTCCAAGTGAAGTCACAAGTCATTGATGTTAAAGTCTAAGTCGAGTTGCAAGTCTCTTTACATTTTGTCAAGTCCAGTCTAAAGTCATCAAATTCATGACTTGAGTCTGACTCGAGTCCAAGTCATGTGACTCGAGTCCACACCTCTGGTGAAAACAATAAGTAGCCATGGTAACCAACTCAGAGGTGCACAAACAGGAACTAAAGGAGTCCAAAACTAACCGAAAACACACAGTAAAACATACAGTAGTCACATACAGTACCAGTGCAATATCAAATAATATAACAGTATATACAGTATATACATTATATACATTATATACAGTATATACAGTATATACATTATATACAGTATATACATTATAGGAAGTCATAAATATTAAGGTGTCTACACTTCTTTTGGCAGTTGAGTAGTGACAGATATTGATACTAACTAAATACATGAGGCAATAATAATAGTGTATATAAATACTCTGTATTAATAGTGTATATCAATATTGTGTAATAATAGTGTATATAAATATTGTGTATTAATAGTGTATATAAATATTGTGTAATAGTAGTGTATATCAATATTGTGTATTAATAGTGTATATAAATATTGTGTAATAGTAGTGTATATCAATATTGTGTAATAATAGTGTATATAAACATTGTGCAATAATAGTGTATATAAACATGTTGTAATAATAGTGAATATAAACATGTTGTAATAATAGTGAATATAAACATGTTGTAATAATAGTGTACATAAACATTGTGTAATAATAGTGTATATAAACATGTTGTAATAATAGTGTATATAAACATGTTGTAATAATAGTGAATATAAACATTATGTAATAATAGTGTATATAAACATTGTGTAATAATAGTGAATATAAACATTATGTAATAATAGTGTATATAAACATGTTGTAATGATAGTGAATATAAACATTATGTAATAATAGTGTATATAAACATTGTGTAATAATAGTGTACATAAACATTGTGTAATACTAGTGTATATAAACATTGTGTAATACTAGTGAATATAAACATGTTGCAATATTAGTGAATATAAACATTATGTAATAATAGTGTATATAAACATTGTGTAATAATAGTGTATATAAACATTGTGTAATACTAGTGTATATAAACATTGTGTAATAATAGTGTATATAAACATGTTGTAATATTAGTGAATATAAACATTATGTAATAATAGTGTATATAAACATTGTGTAATAATAGTGTATTTAAACATGTTGTAATAATAGTGTATATAAACATTATGTAATAATAGTGTATATAAACATTGTGTAATACTAGTGTATATAAACATTATGTAATAATAGTGTATATAAACATTGTGTAATACTAGTGTATATAAACATTATGTAATAATAGTGTATATAAACATTGTGTAATAATAGTGTATATAAACATTGTGTAATACTAGTGTATATAAACATTGTGTAATAATAGTGTATATAAACATGTTGTAATATTAGTGAATATAAACATTATGTAATAATAGTGTATATAAACATTGTGTAATAATAGTGTATTTAAACATGTTGTAATAATAGTGTATATAAACATTATGTAATAATAGTGTATATAAACATTGTGTAATACTAGTGTATATAAACATTATGTAATAATAGTGTATATAAACATTGTGTAATACTAGTGTATATAAACATTATGTAATAATAGTGTATATAAACATTGTGTAATAATAGTGTATATAAACATTGTGTAATACTAGTGTATATAAACATTGTGTAATAATAGTGTATATAAACATGTTGTAATATTAGTGAATATAAACATTATGTAATAATAGTGTATATAAACATTGCGTAATAATAGTGTATATAAACATTGTGTAATACTAGTGTATATAAACATTATGTAATAATAGTGTATATAAACATTGTGTAATACTAGTGTATATAAACATTGTGTAATAATAGTGTATATAAACATGTTGTAATAATAGTGAATATAAACATGTTGTAATAATAGTGTATATAAACATGTTGTAATAATAGTGTACATAAACATTGTGTAATACTAGTGTATATAAACATTGTGCAATAATAGTGTATATAAACATGTTGTAATAATAGTGAATATAAACATTATGTAATAATAGTGTATATAAACATTGTGTAATAATAGTGTATATAAACATTGTGTAATACTAGTGTATATAAACATTGTGTAATAATAGTGTATATAAGCATGTAATATTAGTGAATATAAACATTATGTAATAATAGTGTATATAAACATTGTGTAATAATAGTGTATATAAACATTGTGTAATACTAGTGTATATAAACATTATGTAATAATAGTGTATATAAACATTATGTAATAATAGTGTATATAAACATTGTGTAATAATAGTGTATATAGACATTGTGTAATACTAGTGTATATAAACATTGTGTAATACTAGTGTATATAAACATTGTGTAATACTAGTGTATATAAACATTGTGTAATACTAGTGTATATAAACATTATGTAATAATAGTGTATATAAACATGTTGTAATATTAGTGAATATAAACATTATGTAATAATAGTGTATATAAACATTGTGTAATAATAGTGTATATAAACATTGTGTAATACTAGTGTATATAAACATTGTGTAATAATAGTGTATATAAACATGTTGTAATAATAGTGTATATAAACATGTTGTAATAATAGAGAATATAAACATTATGTAATAATAGTGTATATAAACATTGTATACAAAGTGGGTAGCAATGTTTACTTGTACTGTCCCTGTCTAATGAATACATGAACAAATGCAAACATTTAGTTTATTTTTTAGTGATAATAGCGACTATGACACACCTACATACAAATATGTATTACATGTACTGCGTCTCTTGTCCACTAGAGGGCAGGAGTGCTTCGTGTTGTGTTTAGGCTGCCTGGTTTTTCTCAGGACTGAAGTTGAAATGTTTATCCACTTGGACGTCTTCCTCCAAACATCTTTTGAATTATGCATTAACTACATTAATAATACATTTATTAACATTTAATTAAAGGAACACACATTAATAATACATTTATTAACATTTAATTAAAGGAACAAACATTAATAATTCATTTATTAACATTTAATTAAAGGAACACACATTAATAATACATTTATTAACATTGTATTAAAGGAAAAACATTAATAATTCATTTATTAACATTTCATTAAAGGAACAAACATTAATAATACATTTATTAACATGTTATTAAAAGAACACACATTAATAATTCATTTATTAACATTTAATTAAAGGAAAAAACGTTAATAATACATTTATTAACATTGTCATGCATGCAAGACTAGTTTGAAGTATATCATAAAACTGCTTATTAACTAATGATAGTATTGTCAATAATAACTAATAATATTGTCAATAATAAGTAATAATAGTATTGTCGATAATAACTAATAATACTGTCAATAATAACTTTTAATAGTATTATCAATAATAACTAATAATAGTATTGTCAATAATAAGTAATAATAGTATTGTCCATAATAAGTAATAATAGTATTGTGCATAATAAGTAATAATAGTATTGTCCATAATAAGTAATAATAGTATTGTCAATAATAAGTTATAATAGTATTGTCCATAATAAGTAATAATAGTATTGTCAATAATAAGTAATAATAGTATTGTCCATAATAAGTAATAATAGTATTGTCAATAATAAGTACAAAATAGTATTGTGCATAATAAGTAATAATAGTATTGTCAATAATAAGTAATAATAGTATTGTCAATAATAAGTAATAATAGTATTGTCCGTAATAAGTAATAATAGTGTTGTCCATAATAAGTAATAATAGTATTGTGCATAATAAGTAATAATAGTATTGTCCATAATAAGTAATAATAGTATTGTCAATAATAAGTAATAATAGTATTGTCCATAATAAGTAATAATAGTATTGTCAATAATAGGTTATAATAGTATTGTCCATTATAAGTAATAATAGTATTGTCAATAATAGGTAATAATAGTATTGTGCATAATAAGTAATAATAGCATTGTCAGTAATAAGTACAAAATAGTATTGTGCATAATAAGTAATAATAGTATTGTCAATAATAAGTAATAATAGTATTGTCCATAATAAGTAATAATAGTATTGTGCATAATAAGTAATAATAGTATTGTCCATAATAAGTAATAATAGTATTGTCAATAATAAGTAATAATAGTATTGTCAATAATAAGTAATAATAGTATTGTCAATAATAAGTAATAATAGTATTTTCCGTAATAAGTAATAATAGTGTTGTCCATAATAAGTAATAATAGTATTGTGCATAATAAGTAATAATAGTATTGTCCATAATAAGTAATAATAGTATTGTCAATAATAAGTAATAATAGTATTGTCCATAATAAGTAATAATAGTATTGTCAATAATAGGTTATAATAGTATTGTCCATTATAAGTAATAATAGTATTGTCAATAATAGGTAATAATAGTATTGTGCATAATAAGTAATAATAGCATTGTCAATAATAAGTACAAAATAGTATTGTGCATAATAAGTAATAATAGTATTGTCAATAATAAGTAATAATAGTATTGTCAATAATAAGTAATAATAGTATTGTCCGTAATAAGTAATAATAGTGTTGTCCATAATAAGTAATAATAGTATTGTCAATAATAGTTAATAATAGTATTGTCAATAATAAGTAATAATAGTATTGTCCGTAATAAGTAATAATAGTGTTGTCCATAATAAGTAATAATAGTATTGTCAATAATAGTTAATAATAGTGTTGTCCATAATAAGTAATAATAGTATTGTCAATAATAGTTAATAATAGTATTGTCCATAATAAGTAATAATAGTATTGTCAATAATAGTTAATAATAGTATTGTGCATAATAAGTAATAATAGTATTGTCCATAATAAGTAATAATAGTATTGTCAATAATAAGTTATAATAGTATTGTCCATAATAAGTAATAATAGTATTGTCAATAATAAGTAATGATAGTATTGTCCATAATAAGTAATAATAGTATTGTCAATAATAGGTTATAATAGTATTGTCCATTATAAGTAATAATAGTATTGTCAATAATAGGTAATAATAGTATTGTGCATAATAAGTAATAATAGCATTGTCAATAATAAGTACAAAATAGTATTGTGCATAATAAGTAATAATAGTATTGTCAATAATAAGTAATAATAGTATTGTCAATAATAAGTAATAATAGTATTGTCCGTAATAAGTAATAATAGTGTTGTCCATAATAAGTAATAATAGTATTGTCAATAATAGTTAATAATAGTATTGTCAATAATAAGTAATAATAGTATTGTCCGTAATAAGTAATAATAGTGTTGTCCATAATAAGTAATAATAGTATTGTCAATAATAGTTAATAATAGTATTGTCCATAATAAGTAATAATAGTATTGTCAATAATAGTTAATAATAGTATTGTCAATAATAAGTAATAATAGTATTGTCCATAATAAGTAATAATAGTGTTGTCAATAATAAGTAATAATAGAATTGTGCATAATAAGTAATAATAGTATTGTCAATAATAAGTAAAAATAGTATTGTGCATAATAAGTAATAATAGTATTGTCAATAATAAGTAATAATAGTATTGTCCATAATAAGTAATAATAGTGTTGTCAATAATAAGTAATAATAGAATTGTGCATAATAAGTAATAATAGTATTGTCAATAATAAGTAATAATAGTATTGTGCATAATAAGTAATAATAGTATTGTCAATAATAAGTAATAATAGTATTGTCAATAATAAGTAATAATAGTATTGTCAATAATAAGTAATAATAGTATTGTCCATAATAAGTAATAATAGAATTGTGCATAATAAGTAATAATAGTATTGTCAATAATAAGTAATAATAGTATTGTGCATAATAAGTAATAATAGTATTGTCAATAATAAGTAATAATAGTATTGTCCATAATAACTAACATTATGCCTTTATGCTAACATTATGCTAATGTTAGCATAAAGGCACTACCCTGACACAAGCTGATGAAGGATCGTCTCACACTGAGAGGGTATGCTAATGCTAGGCTCCTCCCACCTCCAAAGACATGCACCTGGGGATAGGCTCCTCCCACCTCCAAAGACATGCACCTGATAGGTTGATTGGCAACACTAAATGGTTCCTAGTGTGTGAATGTTGTCTGTCATATACAAACCCTGTTTCCATATGAGTTGGTAAATGGTGTTAGATGTAAATATAAACGGAATACAATGATTTGCAAATCCTTTTCAAGCCATATTCAGTTGAATATGCTACAAAGACAACATATTTCATGTTCAAACTCATCAACTTTATTTTTTTGCAAATAATCATTAACTTTAGAATTTGATGGCAGCAACACGTGACAAAGAAGTTGTGAAAGGTGGCAATAAATACTGATAAAGTTGAGGAATGCTCATCAAACACTTATTTGGAACATCCCACAGGTGAACAGGCTAATTGGGAACAGGTGGGTGCCATGATTGGGTATAAAAGTAGATTCCATGAAATGCTCAGTCATTCACAAACAAGGATGGGGCGAGGGTCACCACTTTGTCAACAAATGCCTGAGCAAATTGTTGAACAGTTTAAGAACAACCTTTCTCAAGCAGCTATTGCAAGGAATTGAGGGATTTCACCATCTACGCTCCGTAATATCATCAAAGGGTTCAGAGAATGTGGAGAAATCACTGCAGGTAAGCAGCTAAGCCCGTGACCTTCCATCCCTCAGGCTGTACTGCATCAACAAGCCACATCAGTGTGTAAAGGATATCACCACATGGAACACTTCAGAAAGCCACTGTCAGTAACTACAGTTGGTCGCTACATCTGTAAGTGCAAGTTAAAACTCTCCTATGCAAGGCCAAAACCGTTTATCAACAACACCCAGAAACGCGGTCGGCTTCGCTGGGCCTGAGCTCATCTAAGATGGACTGATACAAAGTGGAAAAGTGTTCTGTGGTCTGACGAGTCCACATTTCAAATTGTTTTTGGAAACTGTGGACGTCGTGTCCTCCGGACCAAAGAGGAAAAGAACCATCCGGATTGTTCTAGGGTGAAAGTGTAAAAGGCAGCATGTGTGATGGTATGGGGGTGTATTAGTGGTCAAGACATGTTCTAGGGTGAAAGTGTAAAAGGCAGCATGTGTGATGGTATGGGGGTGTATTAGTGGTCAAGACATGTTCTAGGGTGAAAGTGTAAAAGGCAGCATGTGTGATGGTATGGGGGTGTATTAGTGGTCAAGACATGTTCTAGGGTGAAAGTGTAAAAGGCAGCATGTGTGATGGTATGGGGGTGTATTAGTGGTCAAGACATGTTCTAGGGTGAAAGTGTAAAAGGCAGCATGTGTGATGGTATGGGGGTGTATTAGTGGCCAAGACATGTTCTAGGG
This sequence comes from Entelurus aequoreus, assembly GCF_033978785.1. NCBI lineage: Eukaryota > Metazoa > Chordata > Actinopteri > Syngnathiformes > Syngnathidae > Entelurus > Entelurus aequoreus. The sequence goes on along the minus strand of NC_084748.1, from coordinate 51,955,241 downwards.
TGAAAGTGTAAAAGTCAGCATGTGTGATGGTATGGGGGTGTATTAGTGGTCAAGACATGTTCTAGGGTGAAAGTGTAAAAGGCAGCATGTGTGATGGT
>NC_084748.1:51917643-51950143 GCF_033978785.1 Entelurus aequoreus | reverse complement strand
GTAGTTGCACCGGGACACAGCAGTGTGTAGTTGTCCCAGGACACAGCAGTGTGTAGTTGTCCCAGGACACAGCAGTGTGTAGTTGTCCCAGGACACAGCAGTGTGTAGTTGCCCCGGGGCACAGCAGTGTGTAGTTGTCCCAGGACACAGCAGTGTGTAGTTGCCCCAGGACACAGCAGTGTGTAGTTGTCCCAGGACACAGCAGTGTGTAGTTGTCCCAGGACACAGCAGTGTGTAGTTGTCCCAGGACACAATCCCTGCAAAGCCAAAGAACAATCTACCTGGCCCAGCAAATAAATCAAGAAGTGATCGGTAGAGAGTGAGTTGGAAGAAGGTCTGACTCCTCAACACGCAACAAGAACTTCGTCTGCCAATCCAGAGGTACCGCCCCCGATGTCCATGCGATGTTGCAGAGTCTTGTCAACCAAGACAGCCCCACAGCATCCAGAGCCTTAAGGAACTCCGGGCGGATCTCATCCACCCCCGGGGCCTTGCCACTGAGGAGCTTTTGAACTACCTCAGCAACCTCAGCCCCAGAAATAGGAGAGTCCACCACAGAGTCCCCAGGCACTGCTTCCTCATAGGAAGACGTGTTGGTGGGATTGAGGAGGTCTTCCAAGTATTCCCTCCACCGATCCACAACATCCGCAGTCGAGGTCAGCAGCACACCATCCTCACCATACACGGTGTGGACAGTGCACTGCTTCCCCTTCCTGAGGCGGCCCATGGTGGTCCAGAATCGCTTGGAAGCCGTCCGGAAGTCGTTTTCCATGACTTCCCCGAACTCCTCCCATGTCCGAGTTTTTGCCTCTGCGACCGCTGAAGCCGCACACCGCTTGGCCTGTCGGTACCTGTCTGCTGCCTCCGGAGTCCTATGAGCCAAAAGAACCCGATAGGACTCCTTCTTCAGCTTGACGGCATCCCTCACCGCTGGTGTCCATTAACGGGTTCTAGGATTACCGCCACAATAGGCACCAACCACCTTGCGGCCACAGCTCCAATCAGCCGCCTCGACAATAAAGGTGTGGAACATGGTCCACTCGGACTCAATGTCCAGCACCTCCCTCGTGACATGTTCAAAGTTCTTCCAGGGGTGGGAATTGAAAGTCTCTCTGACAGGAGACTCTGCCAGACATTCCCAGCAGACCCTCACAATGTGCTTGGGTCTGTCTGGCATCCTCCGCCACCATCGCAGCCAACTCACCACCAGGTGGTGATCGCTAGAAAGCTCCGCCCCTCTCTTCACTCGTGTGTCCAAAACATGAGGCCGCAAATCCCATGACACAACTACAAAGTCGATCATGGAACTTGCTAGCATTAGCTGCATGGCTAGTAAACAAGTCCTTTTGTGAATGATAGGTGGTGGTCGGAGGGGCCGTAGGTGAATGAATGATGAATGAATGATAGGTGGTGGTCGGAGGGGCCGTAGGTGAATGAATGATAGGTGGTGGTCGGAGGGGCCGTAGGTGAATGAATGATGAATGAATGATAGGTGGTGGTCGGAGGGGCCGTAGGTGAATGAATGATGAATGAATGATAGGTGGTGGTCGGAGGGGCCGTAGGTGAATGAATGATGAATGAATGATAGGTGGTGGTCGGAGGGGCCGTAGGTGAATGAATGATAGGTGGTGGTCGGAGGGGCCGTAGGTGAATGAATGATGAATGAATGATAGGTGGTGGTCGGAGGGGCCGTAGGTGAATGAATGATGAATGAGTGATAGGTGGTGGTCGGAGGGGCCGTAGGTGAATGAATGATGAATGAATGATAGGTGGTGGTCGGAGGGGCCGTAGGTGAATGAATGATGAATGAATGATAGGTGGTGGTCGGAGGGGCCGTAGGTGAATGAATGATAGGTGGTGGTCGGAGGGGCCGTAGGTGAATGAATGATGAATGAATGATAGGTGGTGGTCGGAGGGGCCGTAGGTGAATGAATGATGAATGAGTGATAGGTGGTGGTCGGAGGGGCCGTAGGTGAATGAATGATGAATGAATGATAGGTGGTGGTCGGAGGGGCCGTAGGTGAATGAATGATGAATGAATGATAGGTGGTGGTCGGAGGGGCCGTAGGTGAATGAATGATGAAGGAATGATAGGTGGTGGTCGGAGGGGCCATAGGTGAATGAATGAGGAATGAATGATAGGTGGTGGTCGGAGGGGCCGTAGGTGAATGAATGATGAATGAATGATAGGTGGTGGTCGGAGGGGCCGTAGGTGAATGAATGATGAATGAATGATAGGTGGTGGTCGGAGGGGCCGTAGGTGAATGAATGATGAATGAATGATAGGTGGTGGTCGGAGGGGCCGTAGGTGAATGAATGATGAAGGAATGATAGGTGGTGGTCGGAGGGGCCGTAGGTGAATGAATGAGGAATGAATGATAGTTGGTGGTCGGAGGGGCCGTAGGTGAATGAATGATGAATGAATGATAGGTGGTGGTCGGAGGGGCCGTAGGTGAATGAATGATGAATGAATGATAGGTGGTGGTCGGAGGGGCCGTAGGTGAATGAATGAGGAATGAATGATAGGTGGTGGTCGGAGGCACAAACTGGCAGCCTTGCTTCCGTCAGTCTACCCCAGGGCAGCTGTGGCTACAAATGTAGCTTACCACCACCAGTTGTGAATGAATGATGGCTTCTCACTTCTCTGTGAGCACTTTGAGTGTCTAACAATAGAAAAGTGCGATATAAAATCTAATCCATTATATGTGAGTTTTATATTTTTATAAAAAGTGCAGTTCCCCTTTAAAGGCCTACTGAAATGATTTTTTTAATTTAAAGGGAATATCAGATCCATTCTATGTGTCATACTTGATCATTTCGCGATATTGCCATATTTTTGCTGAAAAGATTTAGTAGAGAAAATCGGCGATAAAGTTCGCAACTTTTGCTCGCAGATAAAAAAAAGCCTTGCCTGTAGCGGAAGTAGCGTGACGTCACAGGAGCTAGTATTCCTCACAATTCCCCGTTGTTTACAATGGAGCGAGAGAGATTCGGACCGAGAAAGTGACGATTACCCCATTAATTTGAGCAAGGATGAAAAATTCGTAGATGAGGAACGTTACAGTGAAGGACTTGAGAGGCAGTGATGGACGTGTCTTTTTTCGCTCTGACCGTAACTTAGGTACAAGCTGGCTCATTGGATTCCACACTCTCCTTTTTCTATTGTGGATCACAGATTTGTATTTTAAACCACCTGGGATACTATATCCTCTTGAAAATGAGAGTCCAGAACGCCAAATGGACATTCAGTGCCTTTTATCTCCATGACAATACATCGGCGAAATGCTTTAGCTACGAGCTAACGTGATAGCATCTTGCTTTAACTGCATATAGAAACAAAAGAAATAAACCCCTGACTGGAAGTATAGATAGAAAATCAACAATACTATTAAAGCGTGGACATGTAAATACACGGTTAATGCTTTCCAGGCTGGCGAAGGTTAACAATGCTGTGCTAACGACGCCATTGAAGCTAACTTAGCAACCGGACTGCACAGAGCTATGCTAAAAACATTAGCTCTCCACCTACGCCAGCCAGCCCTCATTTGCTCATCAACACCCGTGCTCACCTGCGTTCCAGCGATCGGCAGAAGGACGAAGGACTTCACCCGATGCGTTTGGCGGCCCGGAGACGTAGGAAGTCAAGGTGAAGTCGGCGGCTAGCGCGGCTAGCGCTCCAACAAAGTCCTCCTGGTTGTGTTGCTGTAGTCCGCTGCTAATACACTGATCCCACCTACAACTGTCTTCTTTGCAGCCTTCATTGTTCATTAAACAAATTGCAAAAGATGTCCAGAATACTGTGGAATTATGAAATGAAAACAGAGCTTTTTGTATAGGATTCTACGGGGTACCATAACTTCCGTTACTCGGACTTCGTCACGCGCATACGTCATCATACCACAATGTTTCAGCCGGATATTTCGCGGCAAATGTAAAATGTCACTTTATAAGTTAACCCGGCCGTATTGGCATGTGTTGCAATGTTAAGATTTCATCATTGATATATAAACTATCAGACTGCGTGGTCGCTAGTAGTGGCTTTCAGTAGGCCTTTAAGAGAATTTTTAGCATAGCCTCAAGTAGCATAGCAGAGGGTGACACTAGCAATGGAATGTGGGAATGATGTATGTACTGTGTGTGTGCGTGTGTGCGTGTGTGTGCGTGTGTGCGTGTGTGTGTGTGTGTGTGTGTGTGTGTGTGTGTGCGCGCGTGTGTGTGTGAGTTTGTGTGAGTGTGTGTGTGTGTGTGTGTGTCACACTAAGACTTTGATGTGATGACAAGTGATGGTACTTTGGGGTCCTGTGTGGGAGAACAGAGACTCTGATGTCATCATCTTTCAAATCTCTTTCTTCTGCTCTGCTAATTGCTAAATGCCACCGGCTCAACTACCACTCATGTAGCCATCGCCCCGACGGGACCCTCGTGTATGTGTGTGTGTGTGTGTGTGTGTGTGTGTGTGTGTGTGTGTGTGTGTGTGTGTGTGTGTGTGTGTGTGTGTGTGTGTGTGAAGTGCAAGATGTTGTGTGTCTAAACAGAGGTGGAGCAGACCAAAAGAAACAGTTTGTTCTCTAAAGGCCCCCTCTGAGCACCCGTGTGTTTCAGGTCATGACCTTTAATTGCAGGTCACGTGACTCATATCACACCAGGAAGTAACTCACGTGATGTATGTTCTCACCTGGTCCTGCAGGGGGCACTAATGTGTTGCCAAACGTCTGCTAATAACGTGTTGTCTGCTAATGTTGTTGTCTGTGCAGTCAAAGTGAAAGGAAAAGTACCACATTTTGTTTTTTTCACATCTTTTAAAAATATATATGAATTATAAAAATCATGAACTGATTCAAAGTAATTATACAAATGATATTTCATGAAATGATGACTGGGTTTTTATTGTGAATGGATGCAATTAGATGTGTGGTAATATTATATATTAATATTGTTATACCTTACATGTATGGTAATATTATATATTAATATTGTTATACCTTACATGTATGGTAATATTATATATTAATATTGTTATACATCAGCAAGTTATATTTTTACATGATTACAACTGAGTGACATGTAAATGTCTTCCTGCTCCTTTGTGGACTCAAATATGTTTTTATTTTCATTTAAATTCTGTTTTTTTACAATATTGTATGTTTTATCTTTATTTATCCAGGAAACTCCCATCAAGGTTAATGATCATTGATACACCAGTGTGGGTGTCAGTGTGGGTGTCAGTGCGGGTGTCAGTGTGGGTGTCAGTGTGGGTGTCAGTGTGGGTGTCAGTGTGGGTGCCAGTGTGGGTGCCAGTGTGGGTGTCAGTGTGGGTGCCAGTGTGGGTGTCAGTGTGGGTGTCAGTGTGGGTGCCAGTGTGGGTGTCAGTGTGGGTGTCAGTGTGGGTGCCAGTGTGGGTGTCAGTGTGGGTGTCAGTGTGGGTGCCAGTGTGGGTGTCAGTGTGGGTGTCAGTGTGGGTGCCAGTGTGGGTGTCAGTGTGGGTGTCAGTGTGGGTGCCAGTGTGGGTGTCAGTGTGGGTGTCAGTGTGGGTGCCAGTGTGGGTGTCAGTGTGGGTGCCAGTGTGGGTGTCAGTGTGGGTGTCAGTGTGGGTGCCAGTGTGGGTGTCAGTGTGGGTGTCAGTGTGGGTGCCAGTGTGGGTGTCAGTGTGGGTGTCAGTGTGGGTGCCAGTGTGGGTGCCAGTGTGGGTGTCAGTGTGGGTGTCAGTGTGGGTGCCAGTGTGGGTGTCAGTGTGGGTGTCAGTGTGGGTGCCAGTGTGGGTGTCAGTGTGGGTGCCAGTGTGGGTGTCAGTCTGGGTGCCAGTGTGGGTGCCAGTGTGGGTGTCAGTGTGGGTGCCAGTGTGGGTATCAGTGTGGGTGTCAGTGTGGGTGCCAGTGTGGGTGCCAGTGTGGGTGTCAGTGTGGGTGTCAGGGTGGGTGTCTGTGTGGGTGTCAGTGTGGGTGTCAGTGTGGGTGTCAGTGTGGGTGCCAGTGCAGGTGTCAGGGTGGGTGTCAGTGTGGCTGTCAGTGTGGGTGTCAGTGTGGGTGCCAGGGTGGGTGTCAGTGTGGGTGTCAGTGTGGGTGCCAGTGTGGGTGTCAGTGTGGGTGCCAGTGTGGGTGTCAGTGTGGGTGTCAGTGTGGGTGCCAGTGTGGGTGTCAGTGTGGGTGTCAGTGTGGGTGTCAGGGTGGGTGTCAGTGTGGGTGCCAGTGTGGGTGTCAGTGTGGGTGTCAGTGTGGGTGCCAGTGTGGGTGTCAGTGTGGGTGTCAGTGTGGGTGCCAGTGTGGGTGTCAGTGTGGGTGCCAGTGTGGGTGTCAGTGCAGGTGTCAGTGTGGATGTCAGTGTGGGTGCCAGTGTGGGTGTCAGTGCAGGTGTCAGTGTGGGTGTCAGTGTGGGTGTCAGTGTGGGTGTCAGTGTGGGTATCAGTGTGGGTGCCAGTGTGGGTGTCAGTGCGGGTGCCAGTGCGGGTGTCAGTGCGAGTGTCTGGGTGGGTGTCAGTGTGGGTGCCAGTGTGGGTGTCAGTGTGGGTGTCAGTGTGGGTGTCAGTGTGGGTGTCTGTGTGGGTGCCAGTGTGGGTGTCAGTGTGGGTGTCAGTGTGGGTGTCAGTGCAGGTGTCAGTGTGGGTGTCAGTGTGGGTGTCAGTGTGGGTGCCAGTGTGGGTGTCAGTGTGGGTGTCAGTGTGGGTGTCAGTGTGATTGTCAGGGTGGGTGTCAGTGTGGGTGTCAGTGTAGGTGCCAGTGTGGGTGCCAGTGTGGGTGTCAGTGTGGGTGTCAGTGTGGGTGCCAGTGTGGGTGTCAGTGTGGGTGTCTGTGCAGGTGTCTGTGTGGGTGCCAGTGTGGGTGTCAGTGTGGGTGTCAGTGTGGGTGTCAGGGTGGGTGTCAGTGTGGGTGTCAGTGTGGGTGCCAGTGTGGGTGTCAGTGTGGGTGCCAGTGTGGGTGTCAGTGTGGGTGTCAGTGTGGGTGCCAGTGTGGGTGCCAGTGTGGGTGTCAGTGTGGGTGCCAGTGTGGGTGTCAGTGTGGGTGTCTGTGCGGGTGTCTGTGTGGGTGCCAGTGTGGGTGTAAATGCGGGTGTCTGGGTGGGTGTCAGGGTGGGTGTCAGTGTGGGTGCCAGTGTGGGTGCCAGTGTGGGTGTCAGGGTGGGTGTCAGGGTGGGTGTCAGTGTGGGTGTCAGTGTGGGTGCCAGTGTGGGTGCCAGTGTGGGTGTCAGTGCAGGTGTCAGTGTGGGTGCCAGTGTGGGTGTCAGTGTGGGTGCCAGTGTGGGTGTCAGTGCAGGTGTCAGTGTGGGTGTCAGTTTGGGTGTCAGTGCAGGTGTCAGTGTGGGTGCCAGTGTGGGTGCCAGTGTGGGTGCCAGTGTGGGTGTCAGTGTGGGTGCCAGTGTGGGTGTCTGGGTGGGTGCCAGTGTGGGTGTCAGTGTGGGTGCCAGTGTGGGTGTCAGTGCAGGTGTCAGTGTGGGTGTCAGTATGGGTGTCAGTGTGGGTGCCAGTGTGGGTGTCAGTCTGGGTGTCAGTGTGGGTGTCAGTGCGGGTGTCAGTGCGGGTGTCTGTGTGGGTGTCAGTATGGGTGTCAGTGTGGGTGCCAGTGTGGGTGCCTAGGTGGGTGCCACACTGGTGGTGGACAGTGGACACTGGAATCGAACCTGCAACCCTCAAGTTGCTGTTACAACCACTCTACCTTTTGTTGTTTTTTCCAGTGTGTGTGGTGTTTACTTTCCTGTCCAGTGCTCTTAATTTGTAGTTTCACTTCCCCTTTCTGCCACTGAGTGCTGGCTCCCACACCTGCCTGTGATTGGCAACCGGGACACGCCGGTTCCTGGTTGCCAATCAGGCTCCTATGCATGTCTGCCCTCTCAGGGTGGGATCACACGGTTGCCTTTGCTGATTTATTGAAAGTGTACGAACATGCTTTAAGAAGTTTGATGTCTTGTGCACTCCCCAACTGCACTCACCTTCTTTTGTTAATTGAACCTTCTTTTACTTAGGTTCTGCCTTGCAGCCGTTCCAATGTTTTTTCTTTGACTGAAGAGTATTTCTGGTTTGTATGCCCTCTGAAAGATGTAGGACTTCCATGTTCTGTTGAAGTTTTGCTACATCTGTGAAAGAACTGGACTTTGAAATCTTCAACTCTTTGCAAAAATCCTGTAACTCATTAAAAATGGCAGCCAAAAATACAGCAACCACTGTGAAAGAGCACAAAAGGTCCAACTTGGTCACGTGAGCGTTAGGTGATTGCTGTCCCTTGAGAAGATGTCCTAAAATGCTTGTACTCTGCGAATGTCTCTTGGAGATTTGGAGCTGAATAAAAATGAGCAAACACATTAAAATGTCAATTTAAAAGCCATCAAGTCACCGTCGATGAGAAAATGTGTTTACTAGATTCACAAAGTTAATCTTTAGACAGATGAAGGTGGAACTTGTCAAGAACTTGACGGGAGGTGTTTACCTTATTGACTGCAGCACCTGGCAACCCTGCAGATGATTGAGTTTGTGGAGGACATGCACAGGAAGAGGGTGGTTGACTTCAAAGAAAATAGAAGAGAGGATGGAGGACAGGAAAGAAGGGGAGGGTGAGAGGACAGAAGGTGTGAGATGCATGGTGAGAGTCAAACTCCCAGCACAATACGTTGCCAGGTGTTGCAGCCTAAGGGGCAACATCAAGGGGGAAAAGCGTGGAAGAGCTAAAGAGGAGGAAGTGAGGAAGAGAAGAAAAGAACATGGAGGAAACCTCTCCTGGGTCTAGGCTGAATATAAGAAGCTAAAGTGAGGTGAAGGCGGGTCACATGTTGAAGGATGATAGCACTCTGCAGATGACAGGTACAGGTCACAGGTGACAACTAACGGACTTTCCCTTTACAGTCATCACTATTGATCGCATTGATCCCTGAACGAAAGTGACTTTAACAATCAACTTCTGAAATGTGAATGTTGGCATGCCACAATAGAGACAACCCTGACTAATTGTAGGATCAATAAGGATGACATCACAGATACCTGATTGGTAACACCTACTACTGAGTTTGAGGCAAAGCCATGACATCAATCAATCAATCAATCAATCAATCAATCAATCAATCAATCAATCAATCAATCAATCAACCAACCAACCAACCAACCAACACATCAATCACATAATCAATCAATCAATCAATCAATGGTAATGGTAAATGGTAAATGGGTCGTACTTGTGTAGCGCTTTTCTACCTTTTTTTTAAAGAACTCAAAGCACTTTGACACTATTTTCCACATTCACCCTTTCACACACACACATTCACACATTCACACACTGATGGCGGGAGCTGCCATGCACGGCGCTAACCAGGCCCATCAGGAGCAAGGGTGAAGTGTCTTGCTCAAGGACACAACGGACGTGACTAGGATGGTAGAAGGTGGGGATTGAACCAGTAACCCTCAGATTGCTGGCACGGCCACTCTCCCAACTTCACCACGCCGCACCCCCCCAATCAATCAATCAATCAATCAATGTTATTTGTATGGCATATTACAGGTCAGACATGTCCATCCAGCTACAAAGAGAAACCTTTGTTGAACTCTTCAATTAGCATCCTAACCCTGTCGAGTCACTCAGACTTGTCCAGTTCTACATCCTGGAGTGCACCACTTCCCAACCCTTTAACCTCAGGGCCCAACGTGTCCAGTTCTACATCCAGGAGTGCACCACTTCCCAACCCTTTAACCTCAGGGCCCAACGTGTCCAGTTCTACATCCAGGAGTGCACCACTTCCCAACCCTTTAACCTCAGGGCCCAACGTGTCCAGTTCTACATCCAGGAGTGCACCACTTCCCAACCCTTTAACCTCAGGGCCCAACGTGTCCAGTTCTACATCCAGGAGTGCACCACTTCCCAACCCTTTAACCTCAGGGCCCAACGTGTCCAGTTCTACATCCAGGAGTGCACCACTTCCCAACCCTTTAACCTCAGGGCCCAACGTGTCCAGTTCTACATCCTGGAGTGCACCACTTCCCAACCCTTTAACCTCAGGGCCCAACGTGTCCAGTTCTACATCCTGGAGTGCACCACTTCCCAACCCTTTAACCTCAGGGCCCAACGTGTCCAGTTCTACATCCTGGAGTGCACCACTTCCCAACCCTTTAACCTCAGGGCCCAACGTGTCCAGTTCTACATCCTGGAGTGCACCACTTCCCAACCCTTTAACCTCAGGGCCCAACGTGTCCAGTTCTACATCCTGGAGTGCACCACTTCCCAACCCTTTAACCTCAGGGCCCAACTTGTCCAGTTCTACATCCCGGAGTGCACCACTTCCCAACCCTTTAACCTCAGGGCCCAACGTGTCCAGTTCTACATCCTGGAGTGCACCACTTCCCAACCCTTTAACCTCAGGGCCCAACGTGTCCAGTTCTACATCCAGGAGTGCACCACTTCCCAACCCTTAATTCACACATTAATTCCAACAATGAACACTTGGATTATTCATGCATTCATCCCAACAATGAACACTTGGACTATTCATGCATTCATTCCCATCAGAATCAGAATCAGAAATACTTTTTATAGATTTTCAGCACACTCCCATTCAAAAACAGTGAACCCTTGGTGTATTCATGCAGTCATTCCAACGATGAACACTTGAGTTTGAGTTGAGTTGAGTTTGAGTTGATTTGGAACATGCAAGCATACAACATGATACATCACACATGCATGCATACAACATGATACATCACACATGCATGCATACAACATGATACATCACACATGCATGCATACAACATGATGCATCACACATGCATGCATACAACATGATACATCACACATGCATGCATACAACATGATACATCACACATGCATGCATACAACATGATACATCACACGTGCATGCATACAACATGATACATCACACATGCATGCATACAACATGATACATCACACATGCATGCATACAACATGATGCATCACACATGCATGCATACAACATGATACATCACACATGCATGCATACAACATGATACATCACACATGCATGCATACAACATGATACATCACACATGCATGCATACAACATGATACATCACACATGCATGCATACAACATGATACATCACACATGCATGCATACAACATGATACATCACACGTGCATGCATACAACATGATACATCACACGTGCATGCATACAACATGATACATCACACATGCATGCATACAACATGATACATCACACATGCATGCATACAACATGATACATCACACATGCATGCATACAACATGATACATCACACATGCATGCATACAACATGATACATCACACATGCATGCATACAACATGATGCATCACACATGCATGCATACAACATGATACATCACACATGCATGCATACAACATGATGCATCACACATGCATGCATACAACATGATACATCACACATGCATGCATACAACATGATACATCACACATGCATGCATACAACATGATACATCACACATGCATGCATACAACATGATACATCACACATGCATGCATACAACATGATACATCACACATGCATGCATACAACATGATACATCACACGTGCATGCATACAACATGATACATCACACGTGCATGCATACAACATGATACATCACACATGCATGCATACAACATGATACATCACACATGCATGCATACAACATGATACATCACACATGCATGCATACAACATGATACATCACACATGCATGCATACAACATGATACATCACACATGCATGCTTACAACATGATACATCACAGATGCATGCATACAACATGATACATCACACATGCATGCATACAACATGATACATCACCCATGCATGCATACAACATGATGCATCACACATGCACGCATACAACATGATACATCACACATGCACTCATACAACATGATACATCACACATGCACGCATACAACATGATACATCACACATGCACGCATACAACATGATACATCACACATGCATGCATACAACATGATACATCACACATGCATGCATACAACATGATACATCACACATGCATGCATACAACATGATACATCACACATGCATGCATACAACATGATACATCACACATGCATGCATACAACATGATACATCACACATGCATGCATACAACATGATGCATCACACATGCATGCATACAACATGATACATCACACATGCATGCATACAACATGATACATCACACATGCATGCTTACAACATGATACATCACACATGCATGCATACAACATGATACATCACACATGCATGCATACAACATGATACATCACACATGCATGCATACAACATGATACATCACACACGCATGCATACAACATGATACATCACACATGCATGTATACAACATGATACATCACACATGCACGCATACAACATGATACATCACACATGCATGCATACAACATGATACATCACACATGCATGCATACAACATGATACATCACACATGCATGCATACAACATGATACATCACACATGCATGCATACAACATGATACATCACACATGCATGTATACAACATGATACATCATCAATAATAATTGGTGAAGTAAGTCATATTTCATATGATGAGATAAGTAAGATTACTTTAAGAATGAATGAATGATGGATGAAATAAATTGAGAATGTTTGTCATGGTTCTTCTTCTTTGTACTTTGTAAAGTAAATACACTTGGAGTATTCATGCATTCATTCCAACAATGAACACTTGGAGTATTCATGCATTAATTCCAACAATGAACACTTGGAGTATTCATGCTTTCATTCCAACAATGAACACTTGGAGTATTCATGCATTCATCCCCACAATGAACACTTGGATTATTCATGCATTCATCCCAACAATGAACACTTGGACTATTCATGCATTCATTCCAACAATAAAAACTTGGAGTATTCGTGAATTCATCCCAACAATGAACACTTGGAGTAGTCTTGCATTCATTCCAACAATGAACACTTGGACTATTCATGCATTCATTCCAACAATAAAAACTTGGAGTATTCGTGAATTCATCCCAACAATGAACAATTGGAGTATTCATGATTTCATTCCAACAATGAACAATTTGAGTATACATGATTTCATTCCAACAATCAACACTTGGAGTATTCATGCATTCATTCTAACAATAAACACTTGGAGTAATCATGCATTCATCCCAACAATAAACACTTGGAATATTCATGCATTCATTCCAACAATGAACAATTGGAGTATTCATGATTTCATTCCAACAATAAACACTTGGAGTATTCATGCATTCATTCTAACAATAAACACTTGGAGTAATCATGCATTCATCCCAACAATAAACACTTGGAGTATTCATGCATTCATTCCATCAATGAACACTTGGAGTATTCATGCATTCATTCCAACAATGAACACTTGTATTATTCACGCAGTCATCCCAACAATGAACACTTGGAGTATTCATGCATTCATTCCAACAATAAACACTTGGAGTATTCATGCATTCATTCCAACAATAAACACTTGGGAGTATTCATGAATTCATCCCAACAATGAACACTTGGAGTAATCATGCATGCATTCCAACAATGAACAATTTGATTATTCATGATTTAATTTACCAATGAACACTTGTAGTATTCATGCATTCATTCTAACAAAAAACACTTGTAGTATTCATGCATTCATTCCAACAATGAACACTTGGAGTATTCATGCATTAATTCCAACAATGAACACTTGGAGTATTCATGCATTTCATTCCAACAATGAACACTTGGAGTATTCATGCATTCATCCCCACAATGAACACTTGGATTATTCATGCATTCATCCCAACAATGAACACTTGGACTATTCATGCATTTATTCCAACAATAAAAACTTGGAGTATTCGTGAATTCATCCCAACAATGAACACTTGGAGTAATCTTGCATTCATTCCAACAATGAACACTTGGACTATTCATGCATTCATTCCAATCAGAATCAGAAATACTTTTTATAGATTTTCAGCACAATCCCATTCAAGAACAGTGAACACTCAGTGTATACATGCATTCATTCCAACGATGAACACTTGGTGTATTCATGCATTCATCCCAACAATGAACACTTGGAGTATTCATGCATTCATCCCAACAATAAACACTTGGAGTAGTCATGCATTCATCCCAACAATAAACACTTGGAGTATTCATTCATTCATCCCAACAATAAAACACTTGGAGTATTCATGCATTCATCCCAACAATGAACACTTGGAGTAATCATGCATTCATTCCAACAATGAACACTTGGATTATTCATGCATCCATCCCAACAATAAACACTTGGTGTATTCATGCATTCATCCCAACAATGAACACTTGGAGTATTCATGCATTTATGTCAACAATAAACACTTGGAGTATTCATGCATTCATCCCAACAATGAACACTTAGAGTAATCATGCATTCATTCCAACAATGAACACTTGGAGTATTCATGCATTCATCCCAACAATAAACCCTTGGAGTATTCATTCATTCATCCCAACAATAAAACACTTGGAGTATTCATGCATTCATCCCAACAATGAACACTTGGTGTATTCATGCATTCATCCCAACAATGAACACTTGGTGTATTCATGCATTCATTCCAACAATGAACACTTGGAGTATTCATGCATTCATTCCAACAATGAACACTTGGAGTATTCATGCATTCATTCCAACAATGAACATTTCAATTCAGAGACAATACAAAACTGCTCATGCACTTATAAATGCCCTGTGTGTGTGTGTGTGTGTGTGTGTGTGTGTGTGTGTGTGTGCGTGCGTGCGTGCGTGCGTGTGTGTGTGTGTGTGTGTGTGTGTGTGTGAGACATCACAGGTGACCTTTAAAGTGTTTGACTGCATTACTTCTCTTCTATAAGAGAAGCAATTATTTCTCATCTTCTCATCTCCACCCTCCTCCTCCTCCTCCTCCTCCATGTCTTCATATCTCCTCCACTGCTGACGTAGCAAAGACACGCCTGCTGGTGTTAGAGCTGAGGGTGTCATGGCGGTTAATGACGTTTGGAGTTTGCAACATTAAAGTCTTTGATGTCCCTCCTCACACACTTTGCAACCCTGCTCCCAAGGAAATTGGAGCAAAAGGGGTGTGTGTGTGTGTGTGTGTGTGTGTGTGTGTGTGTGTGTGTGTGTGTGTGTGTGTGTGTGTGTGGAATAGAGAAAATCTCCTCCATTGTTGGAGATTTCCTAAGTTTATTCCATAGCAGGAAGGTGTTTAGAATACTCCATATTGAAGTATCACCCCCCCCCCCCACACACACACACACAATTGCATTCAGTCATTCATTCAGCATTGAAAATGATTTTTTTAAATAGAATAGAATAGAATTTATTGTCATTATATTTGCATATAATGAGATTAAGGACTCCAATTTAAGGTGCGGCAGTGGCAACAAATATGGGGTAAAAATAAATAAATAATCAAATCAAATAAATGACACAACAGGTAATAAAGAAAAAAAAACTAACAATTGAAATAAACAGACTACTATCCAATAAGAATAATAAGCAATCCTGTACAATATACAAAACACTATAGAAAATACAAAATACTGTACAATACACAGAACAAGACAAGAGTACCAGAGTAATGGCGTGGTTGTGACTGTTTGTGATGTCTCAAAGCGAGCAAAGAAGCAGTTCAGCTCCTCTGCCAGCGATACATCCCAGTCCCCGGTTGCTGCGTCACAGCCTTTATAATTGGTGATGTGCTGTATGCCCTGCCACATCTGCCGTGGGTTGTTGCTTGAGAGATGGTCTTCGATCCTCTCTTTGTACTCCCTCTTGGCTTCCTTGAGTCCTCTCTTTATGTCAGCACGCGCAGCACTGTATAGAGCACTGTCACCTGACCTGAAGGCGGTGTCGCAGGCCTTGAGGAGCATGCGGACCTGGGTTGTCATCCAGGGTTTCTGGTTTGGGTAAACCCGGATGCTTTTTTTCACAGTGACATTGCCGATACAGTACTTTATGTAGGATAGTACCGACTCTGTGTGTGTGGGCAGGTCTTGGTCTTTGAAAACATCCCATGCAGTGTGTGCAAAGCAGTCCTGTAGCTGGGGGAGTGCATCCTCAGGCCAAGTTGTGACAGTCTTTATTACTGCTTTTGTCCTTGATCTGAGGGGGGAGTAGGCAGGGATGAGCATCAAGGAGAGGTGGTCTGACTGGCCCAGGTGGGGGAGGGGGATGGCTCTATATGCCTCTTTGATATTAGAGTAAACATGGTCCAAAGTGTTTCCCCCTCTAGTAGGGCATTTAACATGCTGGTAACATTTTGGTACTACTGTTTTCAGATTGGCTTTATTAGAATCTCCAGCATACATATATATATATATATATATATATATATATATATATATATATATATATATATATATATATATATATATATATATATATATATATATATATATATATATATATATATATATATATATATATATATATATATATATATATATACACACCAACATTGAACACCAACATTGAACACCAACATTGAACATCAACATTGAACACCAACATTGAACATCAACATTGAACATCAATATTGAACATCAACATTGAACACCAACATTGAACATCAACATTGAACATCAATATTGAACATCAACATTGAACATCAACATTGAACATCAACATTGAACATCAACATTGAACATCAACATTGAACACCAACATTGAACATCAACATTGAACATCAATATTGAACATCAACATTGAACATCAACATTGAACATCAACATTGAACATCAACATTGAACATCAACATTGAACACCAACATTGAACACCAACATTGAACATCAACATTGAACATCAACATTGAACACCAACATTGAACATGAGAACAGATGAACATGGTCAGAGGTCCCCTTCAGGTTTTAAATCATGTTTTCAGTATCAGATCAATCAGATTTAAGTCAAATATTTTATCCATCACATTTTAATCTGTTTAGGTTTTGTCTCAAGTTTGGTTCAGTTCACAAACTGCAGCATTTGCTCTGCTGGTGCGCTTGGTTTCCTGAGGCGGCACTCTAGTGAACCAAACAAGCGGACCAAGACCCACCTTTCAAGCCACTTAGGTCCACTTGTAAGTCCAGTCCGGTGCAGGTGACACTCGTGAGGTGACTGGTGTCAAGATGACAGCAGAAATGATAACAATGTCAAAGTCACTTCACTACTGGACTAGGCTGGGTCCAGGCCAGGCTGGACTGCACAAGAACTGTACAACAGGAGAGGGTCAGAGACTCCTCAGCTTGCTTACAGGAAGTTGCTCTTTGTGTTGCCCAAAGTGTCTTCCTGGTCTTTCTAGCGGGATCAAGCTCTTTAATCTCAACAAGTTTTTACCTGGTTAAATAAAGGACATTCAACACATAATAATAATAATAATAATAATGGATTAGATTTTATATCGCGCTTTTCTATTATTAGATACTCAAAGCGCTCACAGAGAAGTGACAACCCATTATTCATTCACACCTGGTGGTGGTAAGCTACTTTCATCATTCATTCACACCTGGTGGTGGTAAGCTACTTTCATCATTCATTCACACCTGGTGGTGGTAAGCTACTTTCATCATGCATTAACACTTGGTGGTGGTAAGCTACTTTCATCATTCATTCACACCTGGTGGTGGTAAGCTACTTTCATCATGCATTAACACCTTGTGGTGGTAAGCTACATTTGTAGCCACAGCTGCCCTGGGGTAGACTGACGGAAGCGAGGCTGCCAGTTTGCGTCTACGGCCCCTCCGACCACCACCTATCATTCATTCATCATTCATTCATTCACCAGTGTGAGCGGCACCGGGGGAAAGGGTGAAGTGTCCTGCCCAAGGACACAACGGCAGCGATTTGGATGTCAAGAGGCGGGGAGCGAACCTGCAACCCTCAGGTTTCTGGCACGGCCGCTCTACCCACTACGCCATACTACTACTACCAAGCACCTTGAGGTTAGGTGGGGGGCCACACGTTTGAGACCCCTGCACCGACGTGGTCCATCAAACCAAAGCCCTCACACATTCATTTTTTTATTGTCATTTTTTTCCAAGTGGCTGCTGGTGGCAGGAGCTCTGTGCTCTTGTGTCATCCTTTTGTCTTCCTCATGTTTCCCTCTTCTTTTCATGTAGGTTTTTTTGCCTTTTGGTTGGGGACACTTTGGGACTTTGTGACAAGGGGTGGCACTTTCCTGACTTCTGCCGTGCTTTATTGTGAACTTCTGGATCTGCCTCCCTGGAGCCTTTTGGCCATGGAGACCAGCTGCTGGGTTTCTGCCACACCAGAGTCCGTTTGGAGAGACTGGAGGAGATGTGGATGAAGAGACAGGACTGCGGAGCTGGTGCTGAGCGCCTGGACGGACACGCTTCACAGTGTCTTGTCTGAATGAGCAGGTATCGAACACCTCGGTCTCCTTAGACGCATCCTCGCTCATCCATGCGGACTTTTAGTGGGCGGCCGAGGGTGGAGTCGGCTCTCTTGGTTGCCTTGTTGGGTCTGCTCCTGTCTCTGGCCATGCTCCCCGACGATGGTGTGGGACACCGCAGAGCCCACCACAGTGTAAATGTTTATTTTATTTTATTTAAAAATGTTTTGTAGCTGTATGTAGAAATGTGTGGTTGCATCAGCTCTGCTCTTTTAATGTTTTTAATGTCCTTTGTGTTCTCTGATGGTTCCCTCTTACACACATGTTTAGGCTATGAGGTTTTTTTCCCTTGGCCTCAGTCTGGATCCCCTCTCCAGGGGCCCAGACTTAGACTGAATTTTTTTTTCTCACCCGCCCCCTCTCCAGCGTTTACCTGCTTCTCACCTTTTTTGTAAGGGGCGCCGGAAGTTGTCAGAACCGTCAGCGATCCTGTTCTGTCTCCCTGTAATGTCTGATCCTGTTCTGTCTCCCTGTAATGTCTGATCCTGTTCTGTCTCCCTGTAATGTCTGATCCTGTTCTGTCTCCCTGTAATGTTTGATCCTGTTCTGTCTCCCTGTAATGTCTGATCCTGTTCTGTCTCCCTGTAATGTCTGATCCTGTTCTGTCTCCCTGTAATGTTTGATCCTGTTCTGTCTCCCTGTAATGTCTGATCCTGTTCTGTCTCCCTGTAATGTTTGATCCTGTTCTGTCTCCCTGTAATGTCTGATCCTGTTCTGTCTCCCTGTAATGTCTGATCCTGTTCTGTCTCCCTGTAATGTCTGACCCTGTTCTGCCTCCCTGTAATGTTTGATCCTGTTCTGTCTCCCTGTAATGTCTGATCCTGTTCTGTCTCCCTGTAATGTCTGATCCTGTTCTGTCTCCCTGTAATGTCTGATCCTGTTCTGTCTCCCTGTAATGTCTGATCCTGTTCTGTCTCCCTGTAATGTTTGATCCTGTTCTGTCTCCCTGTAATGTTTGATCCTGTTCTGTCTCCCTGTAATGTCTGATCCTGTTCTGTCTCCCTGTAATGTCTGATCCTGTTCTGTCTCCCTGTAATGTCTGATCCTGTTCTGCCTCCCTGTAATGTTTGATCCTGTTCTGCCTCCCTGTAATGTCTGATCCTGTTCTGTCTCCCTGTAATGTCTGATCCTGTTCTGCCTCCCTGTAATGTTTGATCCTGTTCTGTCTCCCTGTAATGTCTGATCCTGTTCTGTCTCCCTGTAATGTCTGATCCTGTTCTGCCTCCTTGTAATGTTTGATCCTGTTCTGTCTCCCTGTAATGTCTGATCCTGTTCTGTCTCCCTGTAATGTCTGATCCTGTTCTGTCTCCCTGTAATGTCTGATCCTGTTCTGTCTCCCTGTAATGTTTGATCCTGTTCTGTCTCCCTGTAATGTCTGATCCTGTTCTGTCTCCCTGTAGTGTCTGATCCTGTTCTGCCTCCCTGTAATGTTTGATGCTGTTCTGTCTCCCTGTAATTTCTGATCCTGTTCTGTCTCCCTGTAATGTCTGATCCTGTTCTGTCTCCCTGTAATGTCTGATCCTGTTCTGTCTCCCTGTAATGTTTGATCCTGTTCTGTCTCCCTGTAATGTCTGATCCTGTTCTGTCTCCCTGTAATGTCTGATCCTGTTCTGTCTCCCTGTAATGTTTGATCCTGTTCTGTCTCCCTGTAATGTCTGATCCTGTTCTGTCTCCCTGTAATGTTTGATCCTGTTCTGTCTCCCTGTAATGTCTGATCCTGTTCTGTCTCCCTGTAATGTTTGATCCTGTTCTGTCTCCCTGTAATGTCTGATCCTGTTCTGTCTCCCTGTAATGTCTGATCCTGTTCTGTCTCCCTGTAATGTCTGATCCTGTTCTGTCTCCCTGTAATGTCTGATCCTGTTCTGTCTCCCTGTAATGTTTGATCCTGTTCTGTCTCCCTGTAATGTTTGATCCTGTTCTGCCTCCCTGTAATGTTTGATCCTGTTCTGTCTCCCTGCAATGTCTGATCTTGAATGGGATTGTGCTTGAAATCTTAATTTCCCCTCGGGGATGAATAAAGTATTTCTGATTGTGATTCCGAGTCCAGCTGACCCAGAAGGACCAAGTTCTACACACGTGTGTTCTTCACCTGAGGATCTGGTGTTCCAGATGAAAGAGTCCTCTACCACCGTCAGCATCTGGATGTTAGTCAGACACCGAGGTGTTGCATCATCACGCTCTCAGAAGTTGCGTAAGAAAGAAGCTTCCAGATGTGTGATGAAGGTGTGCATCAACGCTTCTTCTCAGACTTGGAGATGACATCTTCTGCACACACCATCATTCTTCTCACCCGAGTGTGTTTCTGCGGAGATGAAGACAATTAGCACCAAGCCACCAAAATAGGACGCTTTCTGACACGTGTGTAACCTCAGAGAGGTCTTTTATTTTGAAGGTGTGTTGAAAGTAAACGTCACTTTTAATGAAGTACTTTGGACTGCAGAGGCGAGGTGGTGACACTCCATCATGCGTCAGTGTTTACACATGCTAATGTATCTCACACTCTGTGTGTGTGTGTGTGTGTGTGTGTGTGTGTGTGTGTGTGTGTGTGTGTGTGTGTGTGTGTGTGTGTGTGTGTGTTTGTGCTAGCACCCCCCACGTGCCCTCCTTCCTGCTCAGGGCCTATGCGTCAAGAATTAGCGGCGAGACATAATTGCATGAAAACTAATTTCATCTCTGCAAAGCCCACTTAATAGAGATTTTATTGTCTGGTCCTAAATGAGGAGAATCTTCTGAGTGTGTATCAAATTAAGCTCCTTAGTGGATAATAGTTCATGTTTGAATAATGGCCACTTGTAATACATTATGCCTTATCGCACTTTCTTCCTTTCTTTATTCCTTCCTGCACGCTTTTTGAGGCTGATTTGATTGGAATGTGCAGTTAAAAGTCCGACAGAGCAGCAATTTGCAGTCATGTGACCTGACCAGCAGCAGCTGGGATCCAGTCTAAAAGTCATGGAGTAAAGTTTTTATATCAAAAAAGGTTCCATGTTGTTAATGTTGTCAAGGACCCTGAAACACCGAACATCCTTTTAGATCTGCCAGGGACGCACTATTTTGATTAGTCGCAGAACAAAATGGAAGACTTTGCCACGGACTAAGGCTCACTTGGGATTTTAGTTGTTGCTTTGGGGTTTGTCAAAATGCGCTAGCTATAAAAAAGAGGCTACTGAGCATGTGCAGGCGTGGCATCAACGCCACATAAAGTGATCCTAAGACCACGTATTGAAATGATGCAGACTTTGGCACCCGGGCTTCAAGAAAGAACTTCTGAAGGAGATTTCTTCCTCGTGTGCGTGTGACGCTCGGGTCGCATGGCAGCCATTACTGGCGTGTTCCCAAGATGCAGAAGACTCGGGCAGGTCACTAACTACTTCATGTAATGACAAAGACCAGTACAAGGACACAGAAGCATAGGGAAGACTGTGCAAAAACAAAAGTAAAAGTGAAAGGTTGCAAAAGAAGAAAACAGAATGCTGGAACACAGCAAAACCTACGGCAGGAGGAAAGAGCGTCCACATGGCTGATCCTCAACAAAGTCCCGACAAACACCTGACTGCTAACAGGAAGCAGGTGCGTGGCTGAGTGCAACAGGAAGTGCCACCAAAAGAAGAGTGCAGGACAGGAAGTGAAACATAGGAGAACATGAAGGCACTTCCTGGTGTACCAGTAAGCAAGGAGCACTTACAGCGTGACCACCATCAACACTTTTTCCTTTTCCAGGATTCACCAGGAATAACCACCGCTGGCTTTTTTTGACTGAGCAGATCATTTCCACAGAACTGCAAGTTACTTTTCTCCACCAGGTGTCACTCTCCACGGCTGGCATGGTCACTGCGGCCAACATGGCCGCTATTAACACAAACACCAAGTTCTACATTTGCAGTCATGTTTAATTAAGTGAAGAAGTAAGATTAGTAGCAAGGAATATTGTTGTCTTGTCAGGACCAAGTTGCATTCAACTTTGTAGAAGATATTATATTCATATATTTACTCCTCACTACTGTGTATATTAACTCCTCACTCCTGTGTATATTAACTCCTCACTACTGTGTGTATTAACTCCTCACTACTGTGTATATTAACTCCTCACTACTGTATATATTAACTCCTCACTACTGTGTATATTAACTCCTCACTACTGTGTATATTAACTCCTCACTCCTGTGTATATTAACTCCTCACTACTGTGTATATTAACTCCTCACTACTGTGTATATTAACTCCTCACTACTGTATATATTAACTCCTCACTACTGTGTATATTAACTCCTCACTACTGTGTATATTAACTCCTCACTCCTGTGTATATTAACTCCTCACTACTGTGTATATTAACTCCTCACTCCTGTGTATATTAACTCCTCACTACTGTGTATATTAACTCCTCACTACTGTGTATATTAACTCCTCACTCCTGTGTATATTAACTCCTCACTCCTGTGTATATTAACTCCTCACTACTGTGTATATTAACTCCTTACTACTGTGTATATTAACTCCTCACTCCTGTGTATATTAACTCCTTACTACTGTGTATATTAACTCCTCACTCCTGTGTATATTAACTCCTCACTACTGTGTATATTAACTCCTTACTACTGTGTATATTAACTCCTCACTACTGTGTATATTAACTCCTCACTACTGTGTATATTAACTCCTCACTACTGTGTATATTAACTCCTCACTACTGTGTATATTAACTCCTCACTACTGTGTGTATTAACTCCTCACTACTGTGTATATTTACTCCTCACTACTGTGTATATTAACTCCTCACTACTGTGTATATTAACTCCTCACTACTGTGTATATTTACTCCTCACTACTGTGTGTATTAACTCCTCACTACTGTGTATATTAACTCCTCACTACTGTGTATATTTACTCCTCACTACTGTGTGTATTAACTCCTCACTACTGTGTATATTAACTCCTCACTACTGTGTGTATTAACTCCTCACTACTGTGTATATTTACTCCTCACTACTGTGTATATTAACTCCTCACTACTGTGTATATTAACTCCTCACTACTGTGTATATTAACTCCTCACTACTGTGTATATTAACTCCTCACTACTGTGTATATTTACTCCTCACTACTGTGTGTATTAACTCCTCACTACTGTGTATATTAACTCCTCACTACTGTGTGTATTAACTCCTCACTACTGTGTATATTTACTCCTCACTACTGTGTATATTAACTCCTCACTACTGTGTATATTAACTCCTCACTACTGTGTATATTAACTATTTCCTTGCCTTTATAAGATTCCAGAGCAACAAAAGTATTATTTCTGTTAGAGCAATAAAGGATAACATTTGTATGTCATTTTGTTGACATTCTTACAGCTTCCATCAACAAGCGTGTCAAAAATAGCCTGGTTCCAAACACAGGTGACCTGAACACACCTCAGTCCTCTTTTTGCTGGCAGTGCTGGCGTTCTGTACGGGAACAAGTTGTCTAAAAGACCGAGGAACAGGCACCGATGAAACGTAAGTTGTCTAAAAGACCGAGGAACAGGCACCGATGAAACGTAAGTTGTCTAAAAGACCGAGGAACAGGCACCGATGAAACGTAAGTTGTCTAAAAGACCGAGGAACAGGCACCGATGAAACATAAGTTGTCTAAAAGACCGAGGAACAGGCACCGATGAAACGTAAGTTGTCTAAAAGACCGAGGAACAGGCACCGATGAAACGTAAGTTGTCTAAAAGACCGAGGAACAGGCACCGATGAAACGTAAGTTGTCTAAAAGACCGAGGAACAGGCACCGATGAAACATAAGTTGTCTAAAAGACCGAGGAACAGGCACCGATGAAATGTAAGTTGTCTAAAAGACCGAGGAACAGGCACCGATGAAACGTAAGTTGTCTAAAAGACCGAGGAACAGGCACCGATGAAACGTAAGTTGTCTAAAAGACAGAGGAACAGGCACCGATGAAACGTAAGTTGTCTAAAAGACCGAGGAACAGGCACCGATGAAACATAAGTTGTCTAAAAGACCGAGGAACAGGCACCGATGAAACGTAAGTTGTCTAAAAGACCGAGGAACAGGCACCGATGAAACGTAAGTTGTCTAAAAGACCGAGGAACAGGCACCGATGAAACGTAAGTTGTCTAAAAGACCGAGGAACAGGCACCGATGAAACGTAGGTTGTCTAAAAGACCGAGGAACAGGCACCGATGAAACGTAAGTTGTCTAAAAGACAGAGGAACAGGCACCGATGAAACGTAAGTTGTCTAAAAGACCGAGGAACAGGCACCGATGAAACATAAGTTGTCTAAAAGACCGAGGAACAGGCACCGATGAAATGTAAGTTGTCTAAAAGACCGAGGAACAGGCACCGATGAAACGTAAGTTGTCTAAAAGACCGAGGAACAGGCACGATGAAACGTAAGTTGTCTAAAAGACCGAGGAACAGGCACCGATGAAACGTAAGTTGTCTAAAAGACAGAGGAACAGGCGCCGATGAAACGTAAGTTGTCTAAAAGACCGAGGAACAGGCTCCGATGAAACGTAAGTTGTCTAAAAGACCGAGGAACGGGCACAGATGAAACGTAAGTTGTCTAAAAGACAGAGGAACAGGCACCGATGAAACGTAAGTTGTCTAAAAGACGGAGGAACAGGCACAGATGAAACGTAAGTTGTCTAAAAGACGGAGGAACAGGCACCGATGAAACGTAAGTTGTCTAAAAGACCGAGGAACAGGCACAGATGAAACGTAAGTTGTCTAAAAGACAGAGGAACAGGCACCGATGAAACGTAAGTTGTCTAAAAGACCGAGGAACAGGCACCGATGAAACGTAAGTTGTCTAAAAGACCGAGGAACAGGCACCGATGAAACGTAAGTTGTCTAAAAGGCCGAGGAACAGGCACAGATGAAACGTAAGTTGTCTAAAAGACCGAGGAACAGGCACCGATGAAACGTAAGTTGTCTAAAAGACCGAGGAACAGGCACCGATGAAACATAAGTTGTCTAAAAGACCGAGGAACAGGCACAGATGAAACGTAAGTTGTCTAAAAGACCAAGGAACAGGCACAGATGCAACGTAAGTTGTCTAAAAGACCGAGGAACAGGCACCGATGAAACGTAAGTTGTCTAAAAGACCGAGGAACAGGCACCGATGAAACGTAAGTTGTCTAAAAGACGTAGGAACAGGCACCGATGAAACGTAAGTTGTCTAAAAGACGGAGGAACAGGCACCGATGAAACGTAAGTTGTCTAAAAGACCGAGGAACAGGCACCGATGAAACGTAAGTTGTCTAAAAGACCGAGGAACAGGCACCGATGAAACGTAAGTTGTCTAAAAGACCGAGGAACAGGCACCGATGAAACGTAAGTTGTCTAAAAGACCGAGGAACAGGCACAGATGAAACATAAGTTGTCTAAAAGACCGAGGAACAGGCACAGATGAAACGTAAGTTGTCTAAAAGACCGAGGAACAGGCACCGATGAAACGTAAGTTGTCTAAAAGACCGAGGAACAGGCACCGATGAAACGTAAGTTGTCTAAAAGACCGAGGAACAGGCACAGATGCAACGTAAGTTGTCTAAAAGACCGAGGAACAGGCACCGATGAAACGTAAGTTGTCTAAAAGACCGAGGAACAGGCACCGATGAAACGTAAGTTGTCTAAAAGACCGAGGAACAGGCACCGATGAAACGTAAGTTGTCTAAAAGACCGAGGAACAGGCACCGATGAAACGTAAGTTGTCTAAAAGACGTAGGAACAGGCACCGATGAAACGTAAGTTGTCTAAAAGACCGAGGAACAGGCACCGATGAAACGTAAGTTGTCTAAAAGACCGAGGAACAGGCACCGATGAAACGTAAGTTGTCTAAAAGACCGAGGAACAGGCACCGATGAAACGTAAGTTGTCTAAAAGACCGAGGAACAGGCACCGATGAAACGTAAGTTGTCTAAAAGACCGAGGAACAGGCACAGATGAAACGTAAGTTGTCTAAAAGACCGAGGAACAGGCACAGATGAAACGTAAGTTGTCTAAAAGACAGAGGAACAGGCACCGATGAAACGTAAGTTGTCTAAAAGACCGAGGAACAGGCACCGATGAAACGTAAGTTGTCTAAAAGACCGAGGAACAGGCACCAATGAAACGTAAGTTTCCTAAAAACAAGCCAGCAAGTTTCAAAGCATGTGTGTGTTTCCTGAAAGCAGAGTGCAGAACTGCATTTGAAATGTGTCAATCTCTCTCTTTAGATCCATCAGGCACTTTCCCAGAAGGCATTGCTCCCTTTGTGGCGTCGAGACCTGCCCTCCACAGCAGCAGTTCTTGTTCACACAGTCTGGATGAAAAGGTCTTATTATATTGACATTATAGCACATTTCATATTTTCCTGCAGCCGGTTAATAAAAGAGCGCAGTACTTTATTAGGAGCCACAGTCTTTGGCTCAGCTCTGTTTTTCAATTTGTTCAAAGTAATCCAAATGCTGTGAAGCCAGGACCTTTACCTTCTCACATGCAATTGTCCTTTTAATAACTTTCTATCCCTTCTACAGAAACCTCTCCATTTGCTGCTGATGTCATCTCGCTGGAATTGAATCCAAACACGTTTTAATCTTGGAGAGGGACTCTCATATTTTCCTGCTCATGACAAAGCTGCCGGGCCCAGAGATGCTGGATGTCACCTCTCGGTGGAGGGAACACTATCTGGCAGGATCGCCTTTTGCCAATGGAAGCGGGCCAAGGGTGGCGAGTGCCAGCGTCAAGCATGACTCGCTAAAAGTTAGCATTCAGCCAATGGTGCTTTGGCAGGGAAGTGTAAACACAGTTCTAGTGCCCCCCAGTCACTGCTGAAGTCCAGCAATGTAGACCCTGGTCATCTTAGTGCAATGCATGTCACAACCGAGGCAGCAACCACAATCATTGTGTAGAGAGAATAGTTTGTCATCATAGTTGCCAGTAGGTGGACATCCTTGAGAAGAACTGCAGCATCCCCTTCACAAGTCACACCTAAAGTTCTGTTTGCAAGGGCTCATGATTCTCTGAGAGCCGAATGTTTCGGAGCAATTCCAAACATTATTTATCGTACTGACCTGGAACCGACACAACTTCTCATTCTCAAGACTTGTGGGAACATTTCTGAGACTAAAGCAAAGCACAACAAGACTTTTTCTAAATAATGAAAATGTCTCATTAGGGCTGAGTACCACTTTGCTCATTTAATAAGCACGACTGAACTCCATCACAACCACCGGCTTTTGATCCACGTCAAAACAAAGTGTGCCAAGTTCACTTACCTTTGTTGCTGGTGACTGTCACGCTGGCTGGAACTCTGTTAAGAGACAAGATGCAAAGGACAAGCAGGATAAAGAACAAGAAGGGTCTTTACTGCTCCAGACAGGAATAACCAGCAACGCTTCAGTGGATCACAAAAAACTACGGTGCATAAAAAAGTGAAACAAAAAATACTGCAACAGGTGAAATAGGAATGAGGGCTACCTGAGTTGGTAAGAAGACTACAGCGGGCAGGAAGGTCAAATGTGATAACCTGTGATGAACCTACAAACTTGACAGCACTAATGTACATATGTATGTATATATGTATATATCCACCTGTGATGAACCTACAAACTTGACAGCACTAATATGTATGTATATATGTATATATCCACCTGTGACTAACATACTATTTGACAGCACTAATGTACATATGTATGTATATATGTATATATCCACCTGTGATGAACCTACAAACTTGACAGCACTAATGTACATATGTATGTATATATGTATATATCCACCTGTGATGAACCTACAAACTTGACAGCACTAATGTACATATGTATGTATATATGTATATATCCACCTGTGATGAACCTACAAACTTGACAGTACTAATGTACATATGTATGTATATATGTATATATCCACCTGTGATGAACCTACAAACTTGACAGCACTAATGTACATATGTATGTATATATGTATATATCCCCCTGTGACTAACATACTATTTGTCAGCACTAATGTACATATGTATGTATATATGTATATATCCACCTGTGATGAACCTACAAACTTGACAGCACTAATATGTATGTATATATGTATATATCCACCTGTGACTAACATACTATTTGACAGCACTAATGTACATATGTATGTATATATGTATATATCCACCTGTGATGAACCTACAAACTTGACAGCACTAATGTACATATGTATGTATATATGTATATATCCACCTGTGATGAACCTACAAACTTGACAGCACTAATGTACATATGTATGTATATATGTATATATCCACCTGTGATGAACCTACAAACTTGACAGCACTAATGTACATATGTATGTATATATGTATATATCCACCTGTGATGAACCTACAAACTTGACAGTACTAATGTACATATGTATGTATATATGTATATATCCACCTGTGATGAACCTACAAACTTGACAGCACTAATGTACATATGTATGTATATATGTATATATCCCCCTGTGACTAACATACTATTTGTCAGCACTAATGTACATATGTATGTATATATGTATATATCCACCTGTGATTAACATACTATTTGTCAGCACTAATGTACATATGTATGTATATATGTATATATCCACCTGTGACTAACATACTATTTGACAGTACTAATGTACATATGTATGTATATATGTATATATCCACCTGTGATGAACCTACAAACTTGACAGCACTAATGTACATCTGTATGTATATATGTATATATCCACCTGTGATTAACATACTATTTGACAGCACTAATGTACATATGTATGTATATATGTATATATCCACCTGTGATGAACCTACAAACTTGACAGCACTAATGTACGTATGTATGTATATATGTATATATCCCCCTGTGATTAACATACTATTTGTCAGCACTAATGTATGTATACATGTATGTATGTATGTATATATCCACCTGTGATTAACATACTATTTGACAGCACTAATGCACGTATGTATGTATATATCCACCTGTGATTGACCTATTATTTGACAACACTGATGTACATATGTATGTATATATGTATATATCCACCTGGGATTTACCTATTATTTGTCAGCACTAATGTATGTATATATGTATATATCCACCTGTGATTGACCTATTATTTGACAACACTGATGTACATATGTATGTATATATGTATATATCCACCTGGGATTTACCTATTATTTGACAGCACTAATGTACGTATGTATGTATATATGTATATATCCCCCTGTAATTAACATACTATTTGACAGCACTAATGCACGTATGTACTGTATGTATATATGTATATATCCACCTGTGATTGACCTATTATTTGACAACACTGATGTACATATGTATGTATATATGTATATATCCACCTGGGATTTACCTATTATTTGTCAGCACTAATGTATGTATATATGTATATATCCACCTGTGATTAACATACTATTTGACAGCACTAATGTACATATGTATGTATATATGTATATATCCACCTGTAACTAACATACTATTTGACAGCACTAATGCATGTATGTACTGTATGTATATATGTATATATCCACCTGTGATTGACCTACTATTTGACAACACTGATGTACATATGTATGTATATATGTATATATCCACCTGTGATTGACCTATTATTTGACAACACTGATGTACGTATGTATGTATATATGTATATATCCACCTGTGATTGACCTATTATTTGACAGCACTAATGTATTATATGTATGTATATATGTATGTATGTATATATGTATGTATGTATATATGTATATATCCACCTGTGATTAACATACTATTTGACAGCACTAATGTATTATATGTATGTATATATGTATGTATGTATATATGTATGTATGTATGTATATATGTATATATCCACCTGTGCCAGTGATTACAACACAATGATTTCAAGTAAAAAGAAAGAAAGAAGTCAGTGCCAGCTATGAACCTCAATACACGTCAACAATTTAA
Organism: Entelurus aequoreus; assembly: GCF_033978785.1. Lineage (NCBI taxonomy): Eukaryota > Metazoa > Chordata > Actinopteri > Syngnathiformes > Syngnathidae > Entelurus > Entelurus aequoreus. Next base: position 51,919,745 of record NC_084748.1, on the reverse strand, counting down.
ATCTAGTCATATTTTCAGCCAGCAACTTCCACTGCAGGATGAATGATTGTCAGACTCGGTCCTGGCTTTACTTTTAATGTCCCATCTCCTTGAAGTTGTTAATCCATAATCCGTGTGCCCGGCCTAACACGACATGACATGAACATGACAGGAAGTTGAGAAATATTTCCGAGGTTTAATGTCTGGTGGCCACGTTTCTTCTCCCCGCTGCTCGTCAGGTGACGGACGTCAGCGCAGAGTCGGCGTGAAACGCAATGAATAAATTCTGCTGCCAATTAGACGACAATGACACAGCAGCTCTGTGGAAGTTAATTAACTGGGCTGTTTATTGAGATGGATTAGCAAACCAAAGCAGTTTTGGCGTCCATGATAGTTGTTGTCAAAGAGCGGCAAAAGTAATTTAATTACTTTCACTTTCTTTTGAGGCAAAACAAGCCCTGATATCTTAAAAAGCGTGCCGTGGGGGAACTTGTGAGGATAGACGCGGTCTGCAATGTTCAATAACTGCAGTTGGATGCAGGAGTTGGAATAACGCGGAGAGTTGCACCAAAATGAGAAGTCAAACAACGTTTACGCCGATGGATGTTGGCCAGTAGCATCTCCCTCTTGGGATGTTCTGAACTCCTGTTTCCATGCCACTGTTGAACTGAACACAAAACAATGTTGGTGATGTTGTCCGTCTTTAGACGACTTCCCAGTTGAGTCTGATTCAAGAGTGCTTCCCTCTACTGGTGGCAGCCAAGTAGTGCACTTTATGTTTCCTCAGTCGCTTCAAAATGCATTTCATCAACAATTATCTCACACCAGCTGGACATTTTTTTCCAGTGTCTTTAACTGTCTGACAGGCATCGGCAGGTCGGTGGTTTTAGCCCGAACTTTCTTGTGGGAGGAGTTTGAGCAGGTTTTGGCAAGCCTCAGAAAAAGGAAGCGGGGACGAAGGCCTGTGGCAGTTGAAGAAATATTATTTTGATGCCCTAGAATCTGATTAAAGTCCCATAAAATCAACTCATCAAAACCAGGATCAGTACTTCTGGATTGGAAGACCAGGTATGGAGGTCGGATCTTTCAAAATGTCCGAGAGGAGGGTGTGTCCCAACACTCTGTCTCCCTGGAAAACAGGTTGTGGACCAGTACTACACCCTTGCTATGGTAGTGGAGGTATTTGAACAAGAAGATAGAAGTGCTGACTGGTTTGAAAAGAGTTGCTGCAATGATGCAGAAGGTAAAACCTGAAAGGAGGTGTGTGACCCCCAATAAAACATGATTGACATAACTTACAACAAAATGTGTTTTTACCGTAGCCTGCTCACAGCCACATTGGACTTTCATGCAATATTTGGTCTGCAATCTTTTCAATTCAAACAGATTGACATTTTTGGATTACTAAATGTATGATTATGACACAGGAGAGCTACTCATGCTAGCAGCCGTACATGACACAAAAATAGACGTCTTCACAAATTTGAATTTGAATACGAAGCATTCAATGTATTTGAGAAAAAGTGCATTTTCTAACCTTGCCTTGATCTTTTTTACATTGAATGAATTCATTTCATATTATGAATGATATTTTTATAGCGAGTTTTCACAATTATCTCAAAGGGCTTTCCATTGAAAAAGCCAACCAATCAAAGTGTCGTGGTGGTAAGCTACGTTGAAAGCAGTGTGGGTGGCACTGGGCGCTAGGTGGGTGAAGTGTCTTGCCCAAGGACACAACGGCAGTGATTAGAATTCTTATTTATTTATTTATTTCAGATAGACATCATTTTGTATGACATTATTGTTTCTTTTGTTATTATCAGAGTCTGTTCTGCAAAAAGGTCAACTCTAGAAGTGTACAGCTTCTGAGCCACAGTTCAAATACTCATCATCATATAATATACAAAATACAATTCCTTTCAGAATCTACCCACCAAATACTCATTTACTATTTTGTACCAACTGGTTGGCATTTATAAAAAAATAATCTTTAAATCCACCAAATCAGTCTGAATCTCCTACTATTCATGTTAAAGGTTGCATGTTGAAGATCATCTCAACATACAAACAGAGGCCAAGACCAACATCATGTGACTTCTTCAGCCATTAAATCTACCAAGCAT
>NC_084748.1:51891726-51917623 GCF_033978785.1 Entelurus aequoreus | reverse complement strand
ACACCTAGACCTCACTTGTACACACACCTAGACCTCACTGTACACACACCTAGACCTCTACTTGTACACACACCTAGACCTCACTTGTACACACACCTAGACCTCACTTGTACACACACCTAGACCTCACTTGTACACACACCTAGACCTCACTTGTACACACACCTAGACCTCACTGTACACACACTTAGACCTCACTTGTACACACACTTAGACCTCACTTGTACACACACCTAGACCTCACTTGTACACACACCTAGACCTGACTTGTACACACACCTAGACCTCACTTGTACACACACTTAGACCTCACTTGTACACACACTAGACCTCACTTGTACACACACCTAGACCTCACTTGTACACACACCTAGACCTCACTTGTACACAACACCTAGACCTCACTTGTACACACACTTAGACCTCACTTGTACACACACCTAGACCTCACTTGTACACACACCTAGACCTCACTTGTACACACACCTAGACCTCACTTGTACACACACCTAGACCTCACTTGTACACACACCTAGACCTCACTTGTACACACACCTAGACCTCACTTGTACACACACCTAGACCTCACTTGTACACACACTTAGACCTCACTTGTACACACACTTAGACCTCACTTGTACACACACTTAGACCTCACTTGTACACACACTTAGACCTCACTTGTACACACACTAGACCTCACTTGTACACACACCTAGACCTCACTTGTACACACACCTAGACCTCACTTGTACACACACCTAGACCTCACTTGTACACACACTTAGACCTCACTTGTACACACACCTAGACCTCACTTGTACACACACCTAGACCTCACTTGTACACACACTAGACCTCACTTGTACACACACCTAGACCTCACTTGTACACACACTAGACCTCACTTGTACACACACCTAGACCTCACTTGTACACACACCTAGACCTCACTTGTACACACACTTAGACCTCACTTGTACACACACCTAGACCTCACTTGTACACACACCTAGACCTCACTTGTACACACACCTAGACCTCACTTGTACACACACTTAGACCTCACTTGTACACACACTTAGACCTCACTTGTACACACACCTAGACCTCACTTGTACACACACCTAGACCTCACTTGTACACACACCTAGACCTCACTTGTACACACACCTAGACCTCACTTGTACACACACCTAGACCTCACTTGTACACACACCTAGACCTCACTTGTACACACACCTAGACCTCACTTGTACACACACTAGACCTCACTTGTACACACACCTAGACCTCACTTGTACACACACCTAGACCTCACTTGTACACACACTTAGACCTCACTTGTACACACACCTAGACCTCACTTGTACACACACCTAGACCTCACTTGTACACACAACTTAGACCTCACTTGTACACACACCTAGACCTCACTTGTACACACACTTAGACCTCACTTGTACACACACTTAGACCTCACTTGTACACACACCTAGACCTCACTTGTACACACACTTAGACCTCACTTGTACACACACCTAGACCTCACTTGTACACACACCTAGACCTCACTTGTACACACACCTAGACCTCACTTGTACACACACCTAGACCTCACTTGTACACACACCTAGACCTCACTTGTACACACACCTAGACCTCACTTGTACACACACCTAGACCTCACTTGTACACACACTTAGACCTCACTTGTACACACACTAGACCTCACTTGTACACACACCTAGACCTCACTTGTACACACACCTAGACCTCACTTGTACACACACCTAGACCTCACTTGTACACACACCTAGACCTCACTTGTACACACACCTAGACCTCACTTGTACACACACCTAGACCTCACTTGTACACACACCTAGACCTCACTTGTACACACACCTAGACCTCACTTGTACACACACCTAGACCTCACTTGTACACACACTTAGACCTCACTTGTACACACACCTAGACCTCACTTGTACACACACCTAGACCTCACTTGTACACACACCTAGACCTCACTTGTACACACACTTAGACCTCACTTGTACACACACTTAGACCTCACTTGTACACACACCTAGACCTCACTTGTACACACACCTAGACCTCACTTGTACACACACCTAGACCTCACTTGTACACACACCTAGACCTCACTTGTACACACACCTAGACCTGACTTGTACACACACCTAGACCTCACTTGTACACACACCTAGACCTCACTTGTACACACACCTAGACCTCACTTGTACACACACTTAGACCTCACTTGTACACACACCTAGACCTCACTTGTACACACACTTAGACCTCACTTGTACACACACCTAGACCTCACTTGTACACACACCTAGACCTCACTTGTACACACACTTAGACCTCACTTGTACACACACCTAGACCTCACTTGTACACACACTTAGACCTCACTTGTACACACACCTAGACCTCACTTGTACACACACCTAGACCTCACTTGTACACACACCTAGACCTCACTTGTACACACACTTAGACCTCACTTGTACACACACCTAGACCTCACTTGTACACACACCTAGACCTCACTTGTACACACACTTAGACCTCACTTGTACACACACCTAGACCTCACTTGTACACACACTTAGACCTCACTTGTACACACACCTAGACCTCACTTGTACACACACCTAGACCTCACTTGTACACACACCTAGACCTCACTGTACACACCTAGACCTCACTTGTACACACACTTAGACCTCACTTGTACACACACCTAGACCTCACTTGTACACACACCTAGACCTCACTTGTACACACACTTAGACCTCACTTGTACACACACCTAGACCTCACTTGTACACACACCTAGACCTCACTTGTACACACACCTAGACCTCACTTGTACACACACCTAGACCTCACTTGTACACACACCTAGACCTCACTTGTACACACACTTAGACCTTACTTGTACACACACCTAGACCTCACTTGTACACACACCTAGACCTCACTTGTACACACACTTAGACCTCACTTGTACACACACCTAGACCTCACTTGTACACACACCTAGACCTCACTTGTACACACACCTAGACCTCACTTGTACACACACCTAGACCTCACTTGTACACACACTTAGACCTCACTTGTACACACACTTAGACCTTACTTGTACACACACCTAGACCTCACTTGTACACACACCTAGACCTCACTTGTACACACACTTAGACCTCACTTGTACACACACCTAGACCTCACTTGTACACACACCTAGACCTGACTTGTACACACACCTAGACCTCACTTGTACACACACCTAGACCTCACTTGTACACACACCTAGACCTCACTTGTACACACACTTAGACCTCACTTGTACACACACCTAGACCTCACTTGTACACACACTTAGACCTCACTTGTACACACACCTAGACCTCACTTGTACACACACCTAGACCTCACTTGTACACACACTTAGACCTCACTTGTACACACACTTAGACCTCACTTGTACACACACCTAGACCTCACTTGTACACACACTTAGACCTCACTTGTACACACACCTAGACCTCACTTGTACACACACTTAGACCTCACTTGTACACACACCTAGACCTCACTTGTACACACACCTAGACCTCACTTGTACACACACTTAGACCTCACTTGTACACACACCTAGACCTCACTTGTACACACACCTAGACCTCACTTGTACACACACCTAGACCTCACTTGTACACACACCTAGACCTCACTTGTACACACACCTAGACCTCACTTGTACACACACCTAGACCTCACTTGTACACACACCTAGACCTCACTTGTACACACACCTAGACCTCACTTGTACACACACCTAGACCTCACTTGTACACACACTTAGACCTCACTTGTACACACACTTAGACCTCACTTGTACACACACCTAGACCTCACTTGTACACACACCTAGACCTCACTTGTACACACACCTAGACCTCACTTGTACACACACCTAGACCTCACTTGTACACACACCTAGACCTCACTTGTACACACACCTAGACCTCACTTGTACACACACCTAGACCTCACTTGTACACACACCTAGACCTCACTTGTACACACACCTAGACCTCACTTGTACACACACCTAGACCTCACTTGTACACACACTTAGACCTCACTTGTACACACACCTAGACCTCACTTGTACACACACCTAGACCTCACTTGTACACACACCTAGACCTCACTTGTACACACACTTAGACCTCACTTGTACACACACTTAGACCTTACTTGTACACACACCTAGACCTCACTTGTACACACACCTAGACCTCACTTGTACACACACTTAGACCTCACTTGTACACACACCTAGACCTCACTTGTACACACACCTAGACCTGACTTGTACACACACCTAGACCTCACTTGTACACACACCTAGACCTCACTTGTACACACACCTAGACCTCACTTGTACACACACTTAGACCTCACTTGTACACACACCTAGACCTCACTTGTACACACACTTAGACCTCACTTGTACACACACCTAGACCTCACTTGTACACACACCTAGACCTCACTTGTACACACACTTAGACCTCACTTGTACACACACCTAGACCTCACTTGTACACACACTTAGACCTCACTTGTACACACACCTAGACCTCACTTGTACACACACCTAGACCTCACTTGTACACACACCTAGACCTCACTTGTACACACACTTAGACCTCACTTGTACACACACCTAGACCTCACTTGTACACACACCTAGACCTCACTTGTACACACACTTAGACCTCACTTGTACACACACTTAGACCTCACTTGTACACACACTTAGACCTCACTTGTACACACACCTAGACCTCACTTGTACACACACCTAGACCTCACTTGTACACACACCTAGACCTCACTTGTACACACACTTAGACCTCACTTGTACACACACCTAGACCTCACTTGTACACACACCTAGACCTCACTTGTACACACACTTAGACCTCACTTGTACACACACCTAGACCTCACTTGTACACACACCTAGACCTCACTTGTACACACACCTAGACCTCACTTGTACACACACCTAGACCTCACTTGTACACACACTTAGACCTCACTTGTACACACACTTAGACCTTACTTGTACACACACCTAGACCTCACTTGTACACACACCTAGACCTCACTTGTACACACACTTAGACCTCACTTGTACACACACCTAGACCTCACTTGTACACACACCTAGACCTGACTTGTACACACACCTAGACCTCACTTGTACACACACCTAGACCTCACTTGTACACACACCTAGACCTCACTTGTACACACACTTAGACCTCACTTGTACACACACCTAGACCTCACTTGTACACACACTTAGACCTCACTTGTACACACACCTAGACCTCACTTGTACACACACCTAGACCTCACTTGTACACACACTTAGACCTCACTTGTACACACACTTAGACCTCACTTGTACACACACCTAGACCTCACTTGTACACACACTTAGACCTCACTTGTACAACAACACCTAGACCTCACTTGTACACACACTTAGACCTCACTTGTACACACACCTAGACCTCACTTGTACACACACCTAGACCTCACTTGTACACACACTTAGACCTCACTTGTACACACACCTAGACCTCACTTGTACACACACCTAGACCTCACTTGTACACACACCTAGACCTCACTTGTACACACACCTAGACCTCACTTGTACACACACCTAGACCTCACTTGTACACACACCTAGACCTCACTTGTACACACACCTAGACCTCACTTGTACACACACCTAGACCTCACTTGTACACACACCTAGACCTCACTTGTACACACACTTAGACCTCACTTGTACACACACTTAGACCTCACTTGTACACACACCTAGACCTCACTTGTACACACACCTAGACCTCACTTGTACACACACCTAGACCTCACTTGTACACACACCTAGACCTCACTTGTACACACACCTAGACCTCACTTGTACACACACCTAGACCTCACTTGTACACACACCTAGACCTCACTTGTACACACACCTAGACCTCACTTGTACACACACCTAGACCTCACTTGTACACACACTTAGACCTCACTTGTACACACACCTAGACCTCACTTGTACACACACCTAGACCTCACTTGTACACACACCTAGACCTCACTTGTACACACACTTAGACCTCACTTGTACACACACTTAGACCTTACTTGTACACACACCTAGACCTCACTTGTACACACACCTAGACCTCACTTGTACACACACTTAGACCTCACTTGTACACACACCTAGACCTCACTTGTACACACACCTAGACCTGACTTGTACACACACCTAGACCTCACTTGTACACACACCTAGACCTCACTTGTACACACACCTAGACCTCACTTGTACACACACTTAGACCTCACTTGTACACACACCTAGACCTCACTTGTACACACACTTAGACCTCACTTGTACACACACCTAGACCTCACTTGTACACACACCTAGACCTCACTTGTACACACACTTAGACCTCACTTGTACACACACCTAGACCTCACTTGTACACACACTTAGACCTCACTTGTACACACACCTAGACCTCACTTGTACACACACCTAGACCTCACTTGTACACACACCTAGACCTCACTTGTACACACACTTAGACCTCACTTGTACACACACCTAGACCTCACTTGTACACACACCTAGACCTCACTTGTACACACACTTAGACCTCACTTGTACACACACTTAGACCTCACTTGTACACACACCTAGACCTCACTTGTACACACACCTAGACCTCACTTGTACACACACTTAGACCTCACTTGTACACACACCTAGACCTCACTTGTACACACACCTAGACCTCACTTGTACACACACCTAGACCTCACTTGTACACACACCTAGACCTCACTTGTACACACACTTAGACCTCACTTGTACACACACTTAGACCTCACTTGTACACACACCTAGACCTCACTTGTACACACACCTAGACCTCACTTGTACACACACTTAGACCTCACTTGTACACACACCTAGACCTCACTTGTACACACACCTAGACCTCACTTGTACACACACCTAGACCTCACTTGTACACACACCTAGACCTCACTTGTACACACACCTAGACCTCACTTGTACACACACTTAGACCTCACTTGTACACACACCTAGACCTCACTTGTACACACACCTAGACCTCACTTGCACACACACCTAGACCTCACTTGTACACACACCTAGACCTCACTTGTACACACACTTAGACCTCACTTGTACACACACCTAGACCTCACTTGTACACACACCTAGACCTCACTTGTACACACACTTAGACCTCACTTGTACACACACCTAGACCTCACTTGTACACACACCTAGACCTCACTTGTACACACACCTAGACCTCACTTGTACACACACCTAGACCTCACTTGTACACACACCTAGACATCACTTGTACACACCTAGACATCACTTGTACACACACCTAGACCTCACTTGTACACACACCTAGACCTCACTTGTACACACACCTAGACCTCACTTGTACACACACTTAGACCTCACTTGTACACACACCTAGACCTCACTTGTACACACACCTAGACCTCACTTGTACACACACCTAGACCTCACTTGTACACACACCTAGACCTCACTTGTACACACACCTAGACATCACTTGTACACACACCTAGACCTCACTTGTACACACACCTAGACCTCACTTGTACACACACCTAGACCTCACTTGTACACACACCTAGACCTCACTTGTACACACACTTAGACCTCGATAAAAGACTTGACTTTCTCATGTCAATGAAATAGTACAGCAGCTTGTGTAGCACACAAATGAATGAAGAACTGCAAAGCTAAGGTCACAATAGTGCATATTGAAGCGTTAATGTGACAGAATATTTAGAAGGTATCAATGATGATTTGAATCTACATTTAAAAGACCTCCTTGTGGTGCAGGTAATATTTATTGGATATGTAAATGTTGCTCCACAGTCTCGTTTATAACTGCTAGATGTTCGTTTGTGGAGGCGTTCCGAGATTGCAAATGAAATCACGCCCCACCCTTTTCAAAAGAATCCTAATTTATCTTTACAACATGAACACTGTAAAAACACACATTTTAATACACCGTTTTCATTTCCAGACACGGTTCAAAATAAATGATAAGACTCACCTGGTCACAACAATAGGTACACCTCACCAATCGATTCAGAGCTGCGTAAAAAAAACATTTATGTCACCGCATGAAGGTGTTATCAGGCACATGTCAAGATTAAATACTTATCTTACCTTTTATTTGTGTTGTCTCAGCCTGAAGCAGAGGTAGAAAAGCACCGCCCCCTTTTGGCTGACACCTTAACTTCATGTCCAAATAAGAACTTCCACCTCGCTGTGATGTCACAACGTAGCCAGACTGCAAAACCCCGCAAACAGAGGCCTCCAAAATTGCAAGTGAGCTCACCTTCATGAATTGATGCTTTGGCATCGTTGAACACGAGTATGCAACCTGCACAATAACATTGAACAACATTTATACATCAGAAAAGACAATAATCATGTTGGGTTTTAGTTTTTTAATCCTCACGTGACCTCTTTTAGGGTGAAAATAGTCAAACATCTCTAGTTACTTATTTTATTACGATTAAAGGCCTACTGAAATGATTTTTTTTTTTATTTAAACGGGAATAGCAGATCCATTCTATGTGTCATACTTGATCATTTCGCGATATTGCCATATTTTTGCTGAAAGGATTTAGTAGAGAAAATCGACGATAAAGTTGGCAACTTTTGCTCGCTGATAAAAAAAAGCCTTGCCTGTAGCGGAAGTAGCGTGACGTCACAGGAGCTAGTATTCCTCACAATTCCCCGTTGTTTACAATGGAGCGAGAGAGATTAGGAGCGAGAAAGTGATGATTACCCCATTAATTTGAGCGAGGATGAAAGATTCGTAGATGAGGAACGTGAGAGTGAATGACTTGAGAGGCAGTGATGGACGTATCTTTTTTCGCTCTGAGCGTAACTTAGGTACAAGCTGGCTCATTGGATTCCACACTCTCTCCTTTTTCTATTGTGGATCACGGATTTGTATGTTAAACCACCTGGGATACTATATCCTCTTGAAAATGAGAGTCCAGTACGCAAAATGGACATTCAGTGTCTTTTATCTCCACGACAATACATCGGCGAAATGCTTTAGCTACGAGCTAACGTGATGGCATCTTGCTTTAACTGCATATAGAAACAAAATAAATAAACCCCTGACTGGAAGGATAGATAGAAAATCAACAATACTATTAAACCGTGGACATGTAAATACACGGTTAATGCTTTCCAGGCTGGCGAAGGTTAACAATGCTGTGCTAACAACGCCATTGAAGCTAACTTAGCAACTGGACTGCACAGAGCTATGCTAAAAACATTAGCTCTCCACCTACGCCAGCCAGCCCTCATTTGCTCATCAACACCCGTGCTCACCTGCGTTCCAGCGATCGGCAGAAGGACGAAGGACTTCACCCGATGCGTTCGGCGGCCCGGAGACGTAGGAAGTCAAGGTGAAGTCGGCGGCTAGCGCGGCTAGCGCTCCAACAAAGTCCTCCTGGTTGTGTTGCTGTAGTCCGCTGCTAATACACCGATCCCACCTACAACTGTCTTCTTTGCAGCCTTCATTGTTCATTAAAAAAATTGCAAAAGATGTCCAGAATACTGTGGAATTATGAAATGAAAACAGAGCTTTTTGTATAGGATTCTACAGGGTACCATAACTTCCGTTACTCGGACTTCGTCACGCACATACGTCATCATACCACGATGTTTCAGCCGGATATTTCCCGGGAATTTTAAAATGTCACTTTATAAGTTAACCCGGCTGTATTGGCATGTGTTGCAATGTTAAGATTTCATCATTGATATATAAACTATCAGACTGCGTGGTCGCTAGTAGTGGCTTTGAGTAGGCCTTTAAGGCCTGAAAGTTTGTCTAAGTCTAACTAAGTTAGTGTTCTACCATTGCAGGAGAACACACCTCCAAACACTTCTACCTTCTTAAATCGCACATTCTTAAAGCAACATACTTTTAACATGAAACTTCAAAGGGTAATCAAACCTCAAAACGATACTTCAATATCTGCAATGCAGTGGGACTAAAGTATCCATCAGAAAGTTGTGTTCCATGTAAAAGTACCGCTAAACAAATTGGTTTTAAAGACTTGCGCTGAAAAGTAAGCGATGGACGCGTTACAAAATGGTCCCGTGTGTGATGGCGCAGCTGACCGTATGGTGAGGCTCGATTAAAATTCTCTTCTTCTCTTGTTATGATGCAGAGTGACTGGAGGTCACGACCTTGGCGAATGACTGCAGTGCTACGCTGGGATTGGTTTGTGCACGTCTGGCTGTGTGCACACTTTGCAATCCTCCTCTCAGGCTTCATGCGCAGCACACGACTCTGCAGAGGAAGGCAGGCGGGAGTCAGGGAGCACCAGGAGGGAGGCGGAGCACGCATCTGCATTCCAAGGTGCAGTCGGGGGGAGGGAGGAAATGGGGGAGGGATTAAAAGCCGCCTCGGATGCACCAAGAGAGGAAACGCTGAACATTCGTCACAATCACGGCCACAAAAACGTGAAGGAAAAGAATGACCAGGTTGAATCTACTAGAAAATCACAGTTTAAGCAGAAGAGTTTCAGCAGCGTTTACTCGAGTGATTCTCTTTGCTTTCAAGCTAGGTAAGACCATTTCTTCCAGTGGATCTCAGAGTGGCGCCCCCTGGGACGCTCACAGGAGGGGAGGTGGAGCAGCATCACCAGCACTTTTCAAATCTGCTGGGCTAACTTCACTTGCCTAAATTCATCCATGTGTAGTTTCCTGCAGTCTGAAAACTGCACCAGACTCGCTACTGACTTCAATGTGTTTCTGTAGAGGGGATTTTGCACACTTTGTAACATTTTATTAGGGTGGAAAAATACATCTTGGAATGTGTTGAACTCCTGCTTCCATGCCTGTGTCGTATTGTGGGATCTTGGAGTGTTGGGGAGCATGTTGTACTCTACTGCCTTGATCAGGAACACACTTAGTTCATCTGTCTGATTAAAAAGTCACACACACGTGCCTAGAAAACTACATTTTGCATAACACAGGCATGTGATTTGGACTTAATGAAAAATACTGAAAATAAGCCGGAGGTCTGGGGGCCACAGGCCGAAGCTCCTGGTTTTTCAGCAATTGAACATGCAAACATTTGCCAAAAAAATATCGGCATTTAAAGATGTTTTACTGTTTAAATAATTGAAAAATGATCAACACAGTTGACATAAATACATAGCCCATTCATCCAAATGAATAACTATGTCTGTTTCAGTCACTATGTTATTTAGTCACTACAGTAATTGTGTTCACATCTACAGGAACCACATGGGTTAGCCTACTCTGTACAGTATTTACAACCTTACTAGTGTTCACTTCACAGCCACAGATGGTTCATCTAGTTATTGACATTATTTACACATTACTATGTCTGTTTCAGTCACTATGTTATTTAGTCACTACAGTAATTGTGTTCACATCCACAGGAACCACATGGGTTAGTCTACTCTGTACAGTATTTACAACCTTACTAGTGTTCACTTCACAGCCACAGATGGTTCATCTAGTTATTGACATTATTTACACATTACTATGTCTGTTTCAGTCACTATGTTATTTAGTCACTACAGTAATTGTGTTCACATCCACAGGAACCACATGGGTTAGCCTACTCTATACAGTATTTACAACCTTACTAGTGTTCACTTCACAGCCACAGATGGTTCATCTACTTATTGACATTATTTACACATTACTATGTCTGTTTCAGTCACTATGTTATTTAGTCACTACAGTAAGTGTGTTCACATCCACAGGAACCACATGGGTTAGCCTACTCTATACAGTATTTACAACCTTACTAGTGTTCACTTCACATCCACAGATGGTTCATCTAGTTATTGACATTATTTACACATTACTATGTCTGTTTCAGTCACTATGTTATTTAGTCACTACAGTAATTGTGTTCACATCCACAGGAACCACATGGGTTAGTCTACTCTATACAGTATTTACAACCTTACTAGTGTTCACTTCACAGCCACAGATGGTTCATCTAGTTATTGACATTATTTACACATTACAGCCCTTTGAGACACTTGTGATTTAGGGCTTTATAAATAAACTTTGATTGATTGATTGATTGATTGATTGACTATGTCTGTTTCAGTCACTATGTTATTGAGTCACTACAGTAATTATGTTCACATCCACAGGAACCACATGGGTTAGCCTACTCTATACAGTATTTACAACCTTACTAGTGTTCACTTCACAGCCACAGATGGTTCATCTACTTATTGACATTATTTACACATGACTTTGGTTCATTCACACACTAGCATTTTTGCTTTGATGGTATTTAAAAAAATGTTGTTGTTTTTTTTTTTCATAAACAAATACAATCATGTGTGCTTACGGACTGTATCCCTGCAGACTGTATTGATCTATATTGATATATAATGTATATATTGTGTTTTTTATGTTGATTTAATTTTTTTTTTTTTAAATATATATATATATATATATATTTTATTTTTTATTTCTTGCGCGGCCCGGTACCGGTCCGCGGCCCGGTGGTTGGGGACCACTGCACTACTGTATGTCTTACAGTGCACCTTTGCTCTCATTTTCAAGTATTATGACGTGGCCATCGATAAAGATATGCAGTAAGTGGGACTTGGTACAATGCTAACACCGACACCTGGCAACTGTAACTTCCCCACAAAAATCTAGTTGACCAACTTTGGCAGTACAACTTTTTATTGGACTTCAACTCCTGCCTCATCAATAACTCCTCTCCACATTGGTGAGACTTTGACAATAGCGGGATATAGCATCTGAGTCGGTGCAGTGCTCCAGGCTAACAAGATGGCTGTAAACTATCGTCAGCTGTCCAGTCAAATGGAACTGAACTCTTCTGGTCGACTTCACCTTCGACATCAATAACACCGCTTTGGCTTGAGCAATGACGAATGGCAATGCAGGACACGTAACGCTAACAACACGGAAGGCTAACAACAAAGCTAATGCGACTGTAGACCATGTTTTTGCATAACAACTTATGTCCGTAGTTTCAGCACTCAAAGCTCAGTTCTAATTTAAACAAATTACCCAGAATGTGACAAAGTATTTCCACGTATTTGTCATGTTGTAGTGGCCAGGTGACAACCATAGCAATGACGCTTGAAGTATCCTACAGGCTGAGTACTGTAAAACACAGTAGAACACGCCCACGGCTACTATATCAGGTAAAACAAGCGAATGGCTGTTATTTCATGTTTAGATGACTCTAATAATGTAAAAAATAAATGTTTGATGTATTAGTCATTCTATTTCATGCCATGTTCAATACCAACAAATAAGGACTGACTAGTCTAGGTGTTGCTGGAATTATCGTCTATTGTTGACATTAGCATGTGCTTGGTCTGGCCAACGTGTAAATGTCATTGATATTTTACTGCAGAGGTTTTTGTACAACCTTTTTTCACCGCACCGTAGTTTTGGACCAAAAATGTGTCTTTGTAGGTTGTGTCTGTTATCGTATGGCCAAACATTGTGCCTAACTAGCAGTGGCATGCAGTCACTAGAGGCAGGGGAGGCGGGGCCTCACCTGCCATCATGGAAAGAAAAAAAAAAGAAAAAGAAAAAAAATAAAATTAGATTGTTATATGTATCCAGTGATTATACTAAAGTTATTTTCCATTCAACTTCACCAGTTTTAGATTATTTTTATTTTTATTTTCACATTTGCCGTTCAAATACTGAGAAGAGACGGTGCGGAAATCAGCAGCCAGTTGAGGCGTCACTCAGTTGTGCCTCACCATGGATTGCGACTGGGCTAACTGCTGGCCTGCTGTGCAGTGAGAGCGTATTGCTATAAGAATTATATTATACATTTCCATAGTTGAGTTATCTGAGGTATATAATGTACAGTGTATTTTGTCAACAACTGTATGTGTCACGTATTTCTTGTGCTGAGCGATCATAAAACTGCTGCGAAGACGCACTGGCTGAGGCTCGCCTCATAACCCCGCCTCCTGGTGCCAAGCACCTCCGCCGCAGAACGCACCGCCCGACGGGAGCACCGCGGCCACACCAACCAAAGCCCACACCCAAACCCTCCACGTGCAAGACCGAATCCACCCAAAAAAAGTCACTTAACAAGAAGCCAAAAAGTGCAAAAGCAACAATGCTCGCGCCGGAGGAGCCGCGAACGACCGCAGGGACACAACATTAGGTACACCTGCACTGCAGATTCATATGTTTTTAAATGTGACTGTGATGATGCAGTCGTGCCTCACCACACATTAACCTCACCGCACGCCACTGCTAACAAGTCTGTTTGCCCGTGCAAACCAAGACAAATTGCCGTGTTGCTAATGTGTTAATGAGTGTAAATGTGTCCATATTGCAAAATGTGCATGAATTAACTCGCCCCCCCTCCCCGCATTTTACCTTGTTCACCGCACAGAAAACGAAAATTGTTGAATATGAAAGTATTTTTGAGTGTGTGGAACATATGAATTAGAGTTATGTTATTTGTATGCAAGATTTACATTGCAACAAGTACCACTGTAATAACAACACCAGTTTAGTAGAGAGCAAATATATTTGACTGTTTGTAACAGGATGTGCCATTAATGCTTCTCTTCAGATTTGTGCTGAACTTTCAATTGTAGAACTTTAGCAGCATTCTTTGTATTCTTTTGTTAACATTAGGGCTGTGACATTTAACACGTTAGCGGTTGTGATTAATCACTAAAAATAACATGCATAAATGCAGATGAATGTATTTTGACTGGAGTGTGATGAATGTGAAGGCAAATACTGAGTTCCATTGTCACGCATCGTCATGTTCCCGTGAAGGTGTGAAGTCACAGGTGTGTGTTTTCCTCCAGCGAGGTCTGAAGAAAGCAACTTGGGCAGAGCAGAATGACTACTTTGTGTAGCTGAGGTGTCAAGGTCTCAAATGATCATCTTTGCAATTAAAAACAAGGTTGAGTGAAGAGAAAATATGAAAGGCACGATGGAAAAGCCGAGAGCTGAAAAAGGAGTTCACCTCTGATGAGAATTGCCAGTCCCAACAAAACCTCTTTCACACTAAGACTTCCAAAGTACTCCTTTCTGATTGGCCCTGCGGTGTAGAGACAGCAGAGTGTTCCTTCCAAAAATGTCCTGAAAGCCAATCAAATCCTTCATTCAGTGTCCTCTCTCTCGGAGCCACATGGCTGAGGAAGAAAATGACAAGAAGGTGTCAAGGTTGCTCAGGCAATCTATACATTCATGGAACTTGAATCAAGGATAAACCAAGGACGGGGCCTTGGGGAGTAACTCTGAAGGAACGACGAGTCTTCCCTGGCTTTGGACAGCACGATACCCAGAATGCACTGCTCACATACTCGCACAACATTCTTTAATAACGGAAAATGTTCCAAAGAGCGTTGCGGATGAAAAGGAGGTCAGCGAGAGAGTCCCAGAGAGGGACTGGAGATCGAAACAATGACGAGCGACAGAGAACAAAGTCCAGCAGAGTACGTGAGGGGAGGGGCTGGTTCAAAAAGAAGTTCTGGATAGGTTAATTGGAGGTTGTGGCGTGATGATAGCATTCAGAGATCATTAGCATTCCACAGCTAAATATTAATGATGCCAGCGCTCCTGCAGGTGAGACCCTCAAGACAGTCCCAGGAATCCAAATGCAGACTTTGCAGCACTTAGAACCAGCAGCCATAAATGTTTTACATGCTCATTAGCATCATTTGATGGAGGCCTTCTTTGGGGCTGAGGGGAAGGCCTTTGAAGTCCAAGTCTCTCCAAGGTACCTTGGAAGAAAGACTTTGGAATGTGCACTAAAGAGGGATTGGAATACACGGCCGGTGGAATGTCATTAACATCCTGACAATTGTAGGAATATGGAGCAGATTAGCTTCTTCAAAGGTGTTTTTGTCTCATGCACGTGTGTTCACTGACCACACCTTAGAGCATCAATGGTCATTGTTCACTGACCACACCTTAGATCATCACTGGTCATTGTTCACTGACCACACCTTAGATCATCACTGGTCATTGTTCACTGACCACACCTTAGATCATCACTGGTCATTGTTCACTGACCACACCTTAGGTCATCACTGGTCATTGTTCACTGACCACACCTTAGATCATCACTGGTCATTGTTCACTGACCACACCTTAGATCATCACTGGTCATTGTTCACTGACCACACCTTAGATCATCACTGGTCATTGTTCACTGACCACACCTTAGGTCATCACTGGTCATTGTTCACTGACCACACCTTAGATCATCACTGGTCATTGTTCACTGACCACACCTTAGGTCATCACTGGTCATTGTTCACTGACCACACCTTAGATCATCAATGGTCATTGTTCACTGACCACACCTTAGATCATCAATGGTCATTGTTCACTGACCACACCTTAGATCATCAATGGTCATTGTTCACTGACCACACCTTAGATCGTCATTGGTCAGAGGTCATTGTTCACAGACCACACCTTAGATCATCATTGGTCAGAGGTCATTGTTGACTGACCACACCTTAGATCATCATGGCTTGGCTCCTTTCTGCATGATGATTGGAAGATCTGTCTGAGACTGACTCCCTTGTTGATTGACAGTGAAATGAACCAATCAGCCATCTTGCAGTGTAAACCCCCAGCAAAGTTTTTTTCAAGTTTGTTCCGAGTTGATTCGAACGCTTTTCCAATTCTTTCTGTGACATTTTCTTCGTTAAAAATGACTAGCAACAAATCCAGAATCTTTTTCGGGTGTGGTTCAGTGGTTCAAGGATTCATAGAACTGTATTGTTATAGACCAGCAGACAAACGTAGAACCCGAGGTCCTATATGTCACCCAATGAGGACCACAAAACGTTTGTATTGATATAATAATTCAAATAGAATAGGCTAAAAACATTAGCATAAGCTAATAGGAATAGAATGGTACCTCAACTTAAGAATGTCTCGGGGCTGATGGTTATGATTAAGTTGTAAGTAAACATTGGACTTACAAACTTCCACAATTAGCAAATGTAGCAGTGAACCCGGCAAGATCCGACAAAAACATTGTTAGCATTAGCTTGTAGCGAGAGCTCAACATGACTTTGTGTTTGCAAGCATGGGGAGGAAGTGAGTGTGAAGGACAGTGTTGAGATGATATGATCCAAACAGACAACATTTACCCATGAAAATAAGGGAAAGCTGCTGATGGTGTCCAAAAGGGAATCTAGTTTCCAAAAGGGAATCTAGTTTCCAAAAGGTAATCCAGTCGGACGCAAGGAAGAATTAAAGAGGGAAAAAGGAGATCACTCTTGAGGTAGCAGAAAAAACTATTCTTCTTTGCCAGCCTCTGCAGAACTTATGTTTTCTCCACAGCCATCCAACATTTATTTCTCTCAGCCGACATTTATTTCTCTCATCTACATGTATTTATTACATCCTACATGTATTTATTACATCCTACATGTATTTATTACATCCTACATGTATTTATTACATCCTACATGTATTTATTTCATCCTACATGTATTTATTACATCCTACATGTATTTATTTCATCCTACATGTATTTATTACATCCTACATGTATTTATTACATCCTACATGTATTTATTACATCCTACATGTATTTATTACATCCTACATGTATTTATTTCACCCTACATGTATTTATTTCATCCTACATGTATTTATTACATCCTACATGTATTTATTACATCCTACATGTATTTATTACATCCTACATGTATTTATTACATCCTACATGTATTTATTTCATCCTACATGTATTTATTTCATCCTACATGTATTTATTACATCCTACATGTATTTATTACATCCTACATGTATTTATTTCATCCTACATGTATTTATTACATTTTACATGTATTTATTACATCCTACATGTATTTATTTCATCCTACATGTATTTATTACATCCTACATGTATTTATTTCATCCTACATGTATTTATTACATCCTACATGTATTTATTACATCCTACATGTATTTATTTCATCCTACATGTATTTATTACATTTTACATGTATTTATTACATCCTACATGTATTTATTTCATCCTACATGTATTTATTACATCCTACATGTATTTATTTCATCCTACATGTATTTATTACATCCTACATGTATTTATTTCATCCTACATGTATTACATCCTACATGTATTTATTACATCCTACATGTATTTATTACATCCTACACATATTTATTTCATCCTACATGTATTTATTACATCCTACATGTATTTATTACATCCTACATGTATTTATTACATCCTACATGTATTTATTACATCCTACATGTATTTATTACATCCTACATGTATTTATTACATCCTACATGTATTTATTACATCCTACATGTATTTATTACATCCTACATGTATTTATTTCATCCTACATGTATTTATTACATCCTACATGTATTTATTTCATCCTACATGTATTTATTACATCCTACATGTATTTATTACATCCTACATGTATTTATTACATCCTACATGTATTTATTACATCCTACATGTATTTATTTCACCCTACATGTATTTATTTCATCCTACATGTATTTATTACATCCTACATGTATTTATTACATCCTACATGTATTTATTACATCCTACATGTATTTATTACATCCTACATGTATTTATTTCATCCTACATGTATTTATTACATCCTACATGTATTTATTACATCCTACATGTATTTATTACATCCTACATGTATTTATTTCATCCTACATGTATTTATTTCATCCTACATGTATTTATTACATCCTACATGTATTTATTACATCCTACATGTATTTATTTCATCCTACATGTATTTATTACATTTTACATGTATTTATTACATCCTACATGTATTTATTTCATCCTACATGTATTTATTACATCCTACATGTATTTATTTCATCCTACATGTATTTATTACATCCTACATGTATTTATTACATCCTACATGTATTTATTTCATCCTACATGTATTTATTACATTTTACATGTATTTATTACATCCTACATGTATTTATTTCATCCTACATGTATTTATTACATCCTACATGTATTTATTTCATCCTACATGTATTTATTACATCCTACATGTATTTATTTCATCCTACATGTATTTATTTCATCCCTGGTCTAATCCTCCCTTCCTGTGTCCTCCTCCATCTTCATCATGGCTTCCCTCACATGGTCTTCCTGGTGCATCTCCATTGTTTGACTCTGCTTTCTGGCATCATGTGTGTCACCTTGTGTTTCCTCCTGCTGCCGTCACCAACTCCCAGCAAGAAGTGGTGGGGGTGTGCAGGCAGCCATTGTTGTCCAGACCCTGCTGACGTCACACTTTTGCAGCAAGCCTCTGACTGCAGTCTGCACACTTTTGTGCTTAATGTGCCAATTTTGCTGTGTTATGTGCGAGGAGCGAAGGAGCTTCTTTATGGCCCCAAGGTGGCCCTACTTCTTGTACTAAAGAGCGTTAAGTACTTGCTAAAATTGGTACCGTGTGACAAGGGCGTCTTTATTGTTCAGTCCAGGAATGCAAGACTGTGTCTGAAACAAATCCAAAATGGTGAGAAGGTAGAAATGTTGGAGCCAAATTGACATTTAGTGCATCCAGCAAATGTTTTTAGAGGATGTTGTTGGCCAAGACCTGGGAGGACACGTGGACGTGTACCCACTGCTTGGGACTTTGTCTTTCATCACCACTGGGATACTTAGTACAATATTATATTATTATCTTATATCATTTTATTATATTATATTACAATATTATATTTGTCATGTCTGTTGATCATGTTTTGTTTGGCTATGTTCTGTTTATGTTTTGGACCCTTTTTAGTTCCTGTTTGTGCACTCTTGTTTGTTTTGTTACCATGTCAACCCATTAGTTGCACCTGTTTTCACGTTCAGACTCACGCACCTGTCATCGATTATGTCACTATTATTTAAGCCTGTCCTTTTCAGTTAGTCTGCCTGGCGACATTGACATTGTTCATGCCTGTTCATAGTTCACGCTGTTCTTTCAGGTCACAGTAAGTGTAGTTTTGTTTTATGTCCATAGTTTCTGTCCATGTGTTAGTTTTTGTTTTCTTAGTCAAGTTTGTATCTCCGCCTTGTGTGCATCTTTTGTTTTGTTCTTTTCATAGAGATTAAAACATGTCTTTACCTGCAAGCCTTGTCCGGTCCAGTCATCCTGCATCTTGGGAAAGCAATCCACGCAGCGAGCCGCGAAAGCCTCGCAGCAAGCTGCTCCATAGTCCACATCCTGACAATATTATTATATTACAATATTATATTATTATATTATATTAATATATCATAAAACATTAATATATTATATTATTTTATTACCAGCACGGTGGAAGAGGGGTTAGTTCATCTGCCTCACAATACAAAGGTCCTGAGTAGTCCTGAGTTCAATCCCGGGCTCGGGATCTTTCTGTGTGGAGTTTGCATGTTCTCTGCCAAAGCTGTCAAAGAGCTGAGGGACCATCTTCAAAGTGCAATGCTGAAACAAATAATGCAAACAATAAAATGTAACTTCCAGGGCTTGAGATTAACGTAGTCCCGTCGTCCCGGGGACGGTAAAAAAAATGCACGGGACGAAATTAAAGGCTGCCCGGGATGATGGCTTTTAACCATTTTTGTTTTCTTTTTCTTTTTATGTATTTATTTATTTTACATTTTATATTAAATGTCTTGGTTTTTCCTCCCTCTGAAAATCCTATGAAATGTTTAACAAGCCATCCTATAACAACACAACAGCTATTAATGTAACAATACAATAAAACAAATATATTTAATGATGTTTTTTTCATTATTTTAACAATAGGCTAATAATATTACTTTATATAGATTCTACAAGAAACACAAAACTTAAAAACTAAATTATTTACAATTGCAGACACAAGGTTTCATTCAGCTTCACTCATTGTGAAGGAAGACGGAAGTCCACGCAGGAGAAATATGACTACAAAGATGGTGTTTGGTTTTTTTTAAAATATATATTTATGTGTATATAATATATATATATATATATATATATATATATATATATATATATATATATATATATATATATATATATATATATATATATATATATATATATATATATATATATATATATATATATATATATATATATATATATATATATATATATATATATATATATATATATATATATATATATATATATATATATATACTGTATATACATATATATATATATATATATATGCATATATATATATATATATATATATGTATATATATATATATATATATATATATATGTATATATTATATATATGTATATATACTGTATATACATATATATATATATATATATATATATATATATATATATATATATATATATATATATATATATATATATATATATATATATATATATATATATATATATATATATATATATATATATATATTATATATATTATCCTCCTACTCACATTTCCAGTAGAGGCCTCTCCCCTCTCACTTTCTGTGCTCTTCTGCCCTGACTCCTACAGGTCAACAGGGGTTGTGGAGTGATTATTATTATTATCTACTGATGATAGTCATACCTGAATGAGCTCAGCTCCTGTTCCCCTCCATGTGTAAAGTGAGAAACACAGCTGATGCTCCAGAAGGAAGTAACCCCAAAGATAGCAAATGGTAAAAAAGAGTGCACATTTAACTTTATAAATAACCAGGACCTTCATGATGCATTTCAGGCTAACTAGCTAACTAAGTAGCAGCATTGCTTTAGAGCGGGAATGTAACTTTTTGTCAGACACAGACCTGGTGTAAAGTGGAGCTAATACATTTTACTACAAGCAGTGATGAATACTTACTTTCTTGAAAAGGTTTGTTATGTCCATTTTGCATCCGTTCATGTTCTTGTTCTGCAGTGCTGTGTGCTAATGTGCTTCGTACACCTGCAGGACCGCAGGCAAGGTCGCAGAGAAAATGCGGACTGGATTTTGAGTGATGTGGGCATTTTCTATATGAACAAGTGGAATGGATTGGATAGCGACGCACTAAAGGGGCTCTCTACCTTACGCTATGAAACTGAGGGAATAATGACAGCTTATATGATTATTTATTTCAACTCATATTCGGGCCACTTTATAATCAATATGTCGGCATGTATTTGTAAAAAAAAAAAAAAAAGTTTTTTTTGTGTTTTTTTTTTAACACCAAATTATTTAGGGGGGCTTAAGAATATTTTAGGGGGGCTTGTGAGAGTCTTTGTTTATTCCACTTCTGAGACTCCATGTGTATTACACTTGTGAGACTCCATTTGTATTCTACTTGTAAGACTCCATGTTTCTTTCACTTGTGATACTCCATTTGTATTCCACTTGTGAGACTCCATGTTTCTTCCACTTGTGAGCTTCCATGTTTATTTCAATTCTTATTCATTGTACTTGTGAGAGTCCATGTTTATTCCACTTTGGAGACTCCATGTCCACTCCCCTTGTGAGACTCCATGTTTATTCCACTTCATATATATTCCACTCGTTAGGCTCCATGTTTATATCACTTGTAAGACTCCATGTTTATTCCAGTTGTGAGACTCCATGTTTATTCCACTCTGACATATTGACTTGCTGTGAGACTGAAAGCTAGCTTCCTTGCATCATGTGTTGTGCTTGTGAACAACATGAAGAAGAAGAAGGCATGGTGTCATGTTTATTCCACTTGTGAACAACGTGAAGAAAAAGGCATGGTGTCATGTTTATTCCACTTGATGGTGAACAAAGTGAAGAAGAAGGCATGGTGTCATGTTTATTCCACTTGATGGTGAACAAAGTGAAGATGAAGGCATGGTGTCATGTTTATTCCACTTGATGGTGAACAAAGTGAAGAAGAAGGCATGGTGTCATGTTTATTCCACTTGATGGTGAACAAAGTGAAGATGAAGGCATGGTGTCATGTTTATTCCACTTGATGGTGAACAAAGTGAAGAAGAAGGCATGGTGTCATGTTTATTCCACTTGATGGTGAACAAAGTGAAGATGAAGGCATGGTGTCATGTTTATTCCACTTGATGGTGAACAAGGTGAAGAAGAAGGCATGGTGTTATGTTTATTCCACTTGATGGTGAACAAAGTGAAGAAGAAGGCATGGTGTCATGTTTATTCCACTTGATGGTGAACAAAGTGAAGATGAAGGCATGGTGTCATGTTTATTCCACTTGATGGTGAACAAGGTGAAGAAGAAGGCATGGTGTTATGTTTATTCCACTTGATGGTGAACAAAGTGAAGAAGAAGGCATGGTGTCATGTTTATTCCACTTGATGGTGAACAAAGTGAAGATGAAGGCATGGTGTCATGTTTATTCCACTTGATGGTGAACAAGGTGAAGAAGAAGGCATGGTGTTATGTTTATTCCACTTGATGGTGAACAAGGTGAAGAAGAAGGCATGGTGTTATGTTTATTCCACTTGATGGTGAACAAGGTGAAGAAGAAGGCATGGTGTTATGTTTATTCCACTTGATGGTGAACAAGGTGAAGAAGAAGGCATGGTGTTATGTTTATTCCACTTGATGGTGAACAAAGTGAAGAAGAAGGCATGGTGTCATGTTTATTCCACTTGATGGTGAACAAAGTGAAGATGAAGGCATGGTGTCATGTTTATTCCACTTGATGGTGAACAAGGTGAAGAAGAAGGCATGGTGTTATGTTTATTCCACTTGATGGTGAACAAAGTGAAGAAGAAGGCATGGTGTCATGTTTATTCCACTTGATGGTGAACAAAGTGAAGATGAAGGCATGGTGTCATGTTTATTCCACTTGATGGTGAACAAGGTGAAGAAGAAGGCATGGTGTTATGTTTATTCCACTTGATGGTGAACAAAGTGAAGAAGAAGGCATGGTGTCATGTTTATTCCACTTGATGGTGAACAAAGTGAAGATGAAGGCATGGTGTCATGTTTATTCCACTTGATGGTGAACAAGGTGAAGAAGAAGGCATGGTGTTATGTTTATTCCACTTGATGGTGAACAAAGTGAAGAAGAAGGCATGGTGTCATGTTTATTCCACTTGATGGTGAACAAAGTGAAGATGAAGGCATGGTGTCATGTTTATTCCACTTGATGGTGAACAAGGTGAAGAAGAAGGCATGGTGTTATGTTTATTCCACTTGATGGTGAACAAAGTGAAGAAGAAGGCATGGTGTCATGTTTATTCCACTTGATGGTGAACAAAGTGAAGATGAAGGCATGGTGTCATGTTTATTCCACTTGATGGTGAACAAGGTGAAGAAGAAGGCATGGTGTTATGTTTATTCCACTTGATGGTGAACAAGGTGAAGAAGAAGGCATGGTGTTATGTTTATTCCACTTGATGGTGAACAAGGTGAAGAAGAAGGCATGGTGTTATGTTTATTCCACTTGATGGTGAACAAGGTGAAGAAGAAGGCATGGTGTCATGTTTATTCCACTTGATGGTGAACAAAGTGAAGAAGAAGGCATGGTGTCATGTTTATTCCACTTGATGGTGAACAAAGTGAAGATGAAGGCATGGTGTCATGTTTATTCCACTTGATGGTGAACAAGGTGAAGAAGAAGGCATGGTGTTATGTTTATTCCACTTGATGGTGAACAAAGTGAAGAAGAAGGCATGGTGTCATGTTTATTCCACTTGATGGTGAACAAAGTGAAGATGAAGGCATGGTGTCATGTTTATTCCACTTGATGGTGAACAAGGTGAAGAAGAAGGCATGGTGTTATGTTTATTCCACTTGATGGTGAACAAAGTGAAGAAGAAGGCATGGTGTCATGTTTATTCCACTTGATGGTGAACAAAGTGAAGATGAAGGCATGGTGTCATGTTTATTCCACTTGATGGTGAACAAGGTGAAGAAGAAGGCATGGTGTTATGTTTATTCCACTTGATGGTGAACAAAGTGAAGAAGAAGGCATGGTGTCAT
The DNA here is from genome assembly GCF_033978785.1 of Entelurus aequoreus. Classification (NCBI taxonomy): domain Eukaryota; kingdom Metazoa; phylum Chordata; class Actinopteri; order Syngnathiformes; family Syngnathidae; genus Entelurus; species Entelurus aequoreus. Next base: position 51,892,430 of record NC_084748.1, on the reverse strand, counting down.
GTTTATTCCACTTGATGGTGAACAAAGTGAAGATGAAGGCATGGTGTCATGTTTATTCCACTTGATGGTGAACAAGGTGAAGAAGAAGGCATGGTGTTATGTTTATTCCACTTGATGGTGAACAAGGTGAAGAAGAAGGCATGGTGTTATGTTTATTCCACTTGATGGTGAACAAGGTGAAGAAGAAGGCATGGTGTTATGTTTATTCCACTTGATGGTGAACAAGGTGAAGAAGAAGGCATGGTGTTATGTTTATTCCACTTGATGGTGAACAAAGTGAAGAAGAAGGCATGGTGTCATGTTTATTCCACTTGATGGTGAACAAAGTGAAGATGAAGGCATGGTGTCATGTTTATTCCACTTGATGGTGAACAAGGTGAAGAAGAAGGCATGGTGTTATGTTTATTCCACTTGATGGTGAACAAAGTGAAGAAGAAGGCATGGTGTCATGTTTATTCCACTTGATGGTGAACAAAGTGAAGATGAAGGCATGGTGTCATGTTTATTCCACTTGATGGTGAACAAGGTGAAGAAGAAGGCATGGTGTTATGTTTATTCCACTTGATGGTGAACAAAGTGAAGAAGAAGGCATGGTGTCATGTTTATTCCACTTGATGGTGAACAAAGTGAAGATGAAGGCATGGTGTCATGTTTATTCCACTTGATGGTGAACAAGGTGAAGAAGAAGGCATGGTGTTATGTTT
>NC_084748.1:51874226-51886726 GCF_033978785.1 Entelurus aequoreus | reverse complement strand
TTTATTCTCAAAGCTTTGAAGACAAACGTGAGACCAAATCCAGTACAGAAGCGTTCCCTCGCCCAGTCTAGATCGATCTCCCAAAACCCCGGAACTCCTCTGTTCTTCCCTCTGTCCCTCGCCCCCCCCCCCCCCCTTTATTTAGACTACTTCGAGTTATCTCTACTCTCCGCATTCCACTGCTAGAAGGCCGACACCTTACTATGAGAGAGAGAAAGAAGGAAGAATCCTAGCTATTTTGTAATACGACTATGGAAGGAAAGAAGTAACACTTAAATATGGATATAGAGCCAATGGATGGGGTGTAGATAGAGCCAATGGATGGGGTTGTAGATAGAGCCAATGGATGGGGGTGTGGATAGAGCCAATGGATGGGGGTGTAGATAGAGCCAATGGATGTGGGTGTAGATAGAGCCAATGGATGAGGGTGTAGATAGAGCCAATGGATGGGGTATAGATAGAGCCAATGGATGAGGGTGTACATAGAGCCAATGGTTGGGGGTGTAGATAGGGCCAATGGATGGGGGTGTAGATAGAGCCAATGGATGAGGGTGTACATATAACCAATGGATGGGGGTATAGATAGAGCCAATGGATGGGGGTGTAGATAGAGCCAATGGATGGGGGTATAGATAGAGCCAATGGATGAGGGCGTAGATAGAGCCAATGGATGGGGGTGTAGATAGAGCCAATGGATGATGTTGTAGATAGGGCCAATGGATGAGGGTGTAGATAGAGCCAATGGATGGGGGTGTAGATAGAGCCAATGGATGAGGGCGTAGATAGAGCCAATGGATGGGGGTGTAGATAGAGCCAATGGATGATGTTGTAGATAGGGCCAATGGATGAGGGTGTAGATAGAGCCAATGGATGGGGGTATAGATAGAGCCAATGGATGAGGGCGTAGATAGAGCCAATGGATGGGGGTGTAGATAGAGCCAATGGATGATGTTGTAGATAGGGCCAATGGATGAGGGTGTAGATAGAGCCAATGGATGGGGGTGTAGATAGAGCCAATGAATGGGGGTGTAGATAGGGCCTATGGATGGGGGTGTAGATAGAGCCAATGGATGGGGGTGTAGATAGAGCCAATGGATGATGTTGTAGATAGGGCCAATGGATGAGGGTGTAGATAGAGCCAATGGATGGGGGTGTAGATAGAGCTAACAAACTGATTTTTTTTTTCAATAGATTTAGCAATGCACCTCATACTGGCCTTCCCCCCACTACTCCTGTCCTTACACCTCCCCTGACCATCCATCCATTAACTCCTTCACTGTTGCCTGCCACTGCTGTTTCTCATCCCCCCACTTCCACCCCCACTGAGAAAGCCAGCCCGGTGTGTCTGACACCTGGAAATGTGAGACGACAGCTGGAGAGAGTCAACCCAGCCAAGTCAGCAGGCCTTGACCGAGTCAAGCTCTGGGTCCTGAAGACTTGTGCTGCCCAGCTGACTGAGATCCTGCACTTCATCTTCAACCTGAGTCTGAACTTAGAAAGGATACCAGCGCTATGGAAAACATCCTGCATAGTGACGGTGCCCGAGAAGCATATCCCATCGTGCTTGAATGACTTCAGACCGGTTGCCCTGACGTCATCATTTGAGTTCATCACGCAGGTGTTGGCCATATACAAGATTGGGCAGTCTACTTGTTTTTAACTTTTTTAACCAAACATTTTATTTTGACCTATTTTGTGTAATTATGTTAATGTTGTAGGTATTTTTCTAATTATAGTTTGCGACTGCTGTTGTTTTTAAAATATGTAAATATGAAAGCTGCGTTGCTGCCCTCTTGGCCAGGTCACTCTTCTAAAATACTTTTTTAATCACAATTACTTTCTTACCTGGTTAAATAAAGGAAAATTAATGAATACATAACTTTTGTGCATTCCCTAGCTGCACTAGCTTTTCATTGTCAATCATTGAATATACTTTGTTCAATAATTACTCTTTTAAGATTACTTTTAAAGCTTTAAACTCCAACCCAGTACGACTTCCTCTCAGCGCTGTGAAACATGGGAGCCAATGTGCTATGAGATTCTTATCAGTGTCAGAGCAGTTAGTGGCTAGGGAAATGTTGTTGGCAAAAAGTTATATGAATGTCAACAATCGTAGCGTGTGTGTGATCTGCATCAATACAATCATATAAACTCACAAAGTTTCTGGTGAAATGCTTTGTCTAATTTATTTTATTTGACCGGGACAGTACAAGTAAACATTGCTACCCCCAGGTAAGCCAAGTCAAAGTACAGAAAGTTCTAGTCACAGGCTCATTTGCAATCCTCCTCCCTGGTTAGGCTTATAAAGAAAAGTAGAGAAAAGTTAAAAACACGTACAAAAAGATTAAGACAAGTACAAAATAAAAATATATTAAAAATAATTGGCCCCATTTGTGCATACTACACCCAGTTCTAGTGCTCACATTACTACACCCAGTTCTAGTGCTCACATTACTACACCCAGTTCTAGTGCTCACACTACTACACCCAGTTCTAGTGCTCACATTACTACACCCAGTTCTAGTGCTCACACTACTACACCCAGTTCTAGTGCTCACATTACTACACCCAGTTCTAGTGCTCACACTACTACACCCAGTTCTAGTGCTCACATTACTACACTCAGTTCTAGTGCTCACACTACTACACCCAGTTCTAGTGCTCACATTACTACACTCAGTTCTAGTGCTCACACTACTACACCCAGTTCTAGTGCTCACACTACTACACTCAGTTCTAGTGCTCACACTACTACACCCAGTTCTAGTGCTCACATTACTACACTCATTTCTAGTGCTCACACTACTACACCCAGTTCTAGTGCTCACACTACTACACTCAGTTCTAGTGCTCACACTACTACACCCAGTTGTAGTGCTCACATTACTACACCCAGTTCTAGTGCTCACATTACTACACTCAGTTCTTGTGCTCACATTACTACACCCAGTTCTAGTGCTCACATTACTACACCCAGTTCTAGTGCTCACATTACTACACCCAGTTCTAGTGCTCACATTACTACACCCAGTTCTAGTGCTCACATTACTACACCCAGTTCTAGTGCTCACACTACTACACCCAGTTCTAGTGCTCACATTACTACACCCAGTTCTAGTGCTCACATTACTACACCCAGTTCTAGTGCTCACATTACTACACTCAGTTCTAGTGCTCACACTACTACACCCAGTTCTAGTGCTCACACTACTACACCCAGTTCTAGTGCTCACATTACTACACCCAGTTCTAGTGCTCACATTACCACACCCAGTTCTAGCTCACACTTCTTACTTTCTTTAAGCCACTTTTGTTTAGTTTTGTGGAGAAAAGTGGAATGTCCGACTGTGACTTGAACTCCAGCGGCCAAGAGTTCCACAGATGAAATAGAAATAATGTTTTTGTCACAAATACATTTCTCCTCAAAACAACACGAAAGACTCAAGAAGAAATCGGGATTGGGTGCCTTCAAAATGAAAGCCTCACTAGAAAAGTTGCTAGTGGATCCTGGTCAGACTTCCTGAGAGACCATGGCTGTTCTAGTTCCTCTCCAAGGTCTTGTGAGGTGGGGTTCAGTGCAGGTCCATCCTCAATAAATACATCTGAGCACGCCTTTATGGACTCCGTGTGCACTGAGAGCAGAAGAGTCTTCCCGCCAAGTTAAAAGCATGAAAGAGTCTTCCCGCCAAGTTAAAAGCATGAAAGTGTCCACAATGTCCTGGTAAGACTCGCGGGGGAAATAAAAAGTCTGGTCCTAATGCGACCTTCCATCCAGTCTCCTCCTCTATTTGCTCTTTTCTCTCCAATTTATGGACAGCATCTCTTTTAAGAGCGCCGGCCAAAGAATGACACGTCTTCAGTCCGCCACTCGGCACCACACGGGAGCGATCATGGGCAGCGGGAGCCAAATAGCCCCGGGGGAGGGAGGTCTGTATTAAATATATCTGCCGCACTTCAAATAGACCTCTCACTGGAAATGGAGAGTTCTAAAAGCACAGAGCGTAAACCATCACTGACAATTAAATACTTCTATCAAGGACTCAGAGAGGAAATGTTCTGCAACCTGGGAAATATGATGATGATAAAGGCAGGGTGTATCCTTTATAAATATTATGATGATGTACGCTGGCACATGGAGATAAAGGCAGGGTGTATCGTTTATAAATAATATGATGATCTACACTGGCAAATGAGATAAAGGCAGGGTGTATCGTTTATAATTATTATGATGATCTACGCTGGCACATGGAGATAAAGGCAGGGTGTATCATTTATAAATATGATGATGATGTACGCTGGCACATGGAGATAAAGGCAGGGTGTATCGTTTATAAATATTATGATGGTCTACGCTGGCACATGGAGATAAAGGCAGGGTGTATCGTTTATAAATATGATGATGATCTACGCTGGCACATGGAGATAAAGGCAGGGTGTATCGTTTATAAATATTATGATGGTCTACGCTGGCACATGGAGATAAAGGCAGGGTGTATCGTTTATAAATATGATGATGATGTACGCTGGCACATGGAGATAAAGGCAGGGTGTATCGTTTATAAATATTATGATGATGTACGCTGGCACATGGAGATAAAGGCAGGGTGTATCGTTTATAAATATGATGATGATGTACGCTGGCACATGGAGATAAAGGCAGGGTGTATCGTTTATAAATATGATGATGATGTACGCTGGCACATGGAGGTAAAGGCATGGTGTATCGTTTATAAATATGATGATGATGTACGCTGGCACATGGAGATAAAGGTAGGGTGTATCATTCATACCAGTGGCGTGCAGTCACTAGAGGCAGGGGAGGCGGGGCCTCACCTGCCATCATGGAAAGAAAAAAAATGTAAAAAGAAAAAAAAAAAATTAAATTGTTATATGTATCCAGTGATTATACTAAAGTTATTTTCCATTTAACTTCACCAGTTTTAGATTATTTTTATTTTTATTTTCACATTTGCCGTTCAAATAGTGAGAAGAGACGGTGCGGTGATCAGCAGCCAGTTGAGGCGTCACTCAGTTGTGCCTCAACATGGATTGCGCACAATGACTGGGCTAACTGCTGAGCTGCTGTGCAGTGAGACTGTATTGCTATATGAATTATATCAGCTAACTAAACCATAGTTTAGTTAGCTGAGGTATATAATGTACAGTGTATTTTGTCAACAACTGTATGTGTGTAACGTATTTCTTGTGCTGAGCAATCATAAAACTGCTGCCAAAGACGTACTGTCTGAGGCTCGCAGTAATCCCACCTCCTGGTGGTAGAGGGCGGTAGTGATCCCAGAGATCATTCCTTGCCGCAGAAGAAAAAAAAAAAAAAGTTAGCAATAACAAGTACAGCGTTTTTTTATACTGGACTTTCAATGGAAGCAGGAGGTAATAATTAAAGGTAGACCAACGCCGGAGCTAAAAGGTTTGCTTTTGACTTCGGGACAGAAGACGGCGTGGTATACACGCAAAGGCTGGATGTCCAGCAAGAAAGGTAAGACCATAATAATGTTTTTTTAATTAAATGTGCTTTTTTGTGTGCTACAGTTTGTATGTGTAAAGAATGCTGGTGTGAGCTTTTAAACATAACCCGTTAACTGCTGCCAATCACATGGTGAATAAGATACTCTTTATGTTTGTAAATGTGACTGTGATGATGTCAGTGCCTCACCTGACATGAACCTCACCGCACGCCACTGATTCATACACACCTTGGCTTCCATTTAGGCTGCTTGTCTTTAAGTTGGATCAATAGCAGTATTGATCGGCAATATATTTGTTCCAATGAGCTGCGGCCATTCGTGCAATGAAGGCAGACACTTTGTGGACACTTTTCTTTCAATTGCAGCTTAATTGTGCTTCATGCTTCACTTCACAGAGTCTGCTTCTGCTCACAATGTTCATTCCAATAAAAGATGAAATAGTCCTGATTTGCTGCGTTTACTTAGAGGACCATTTTGCTGATTGCCATTTTGGAGCCCATTTTGCCATGTTTTGTTCTAAAAGGCTGCAACATGATCATCTGCAGCAGGACACACTGACAATGACATCGTCAGCAATGTGGACAAAAGTCTTCTACACACATCTTAGTCATCACCACACACACACACACACACACACACACACATCTTAGTCATCACCACACACACACACACACACACACACACACACACACATCTTAGTCATCACCACACACACACACATCTTAGTCATCACCACACACACACAATTGTTCATCACCACACACACACAATTGTTCTGCAAAGAAAAGAAAGAGTCAGCACACACGGAAAATAAATTGACCCGTTATCTTAATTCGTGCGCATTTCGGTGTGGAGCATATCTGGACCCCAGTATGCAGAGACAGCAAGCAAAGTGCAGCGCAGGAAACGTAGGAAAAGTGATGCAGCATGAAAACAATCAAAGAAAAATGATTCGGCCCAGTCCAGACCACAAGGCTGGCATAAAAAGCGACCTGATTGACAACCAGGGCCAGGTGTGTCCTGATTGACAACCAGGACCAGGTATGTCCTGATTGCCAACCAGGGCCAGGTATGTCCTGATTGCCAACCAGGGCCAGGTGTGTCCTGATTGACAACCAGGACCAGGTATGTCCTGATTGCCAACCAGGGCCAGGTATGTCCTGATTGCCAACCAGGCTCAGGTATGTCCTGATTGCCAACCAGGCCCAGGTGTGTCCTGACTGCCAACCAGGGCCAGGTATGTCCTGATTGCCAACCAGGCTCAGGTATGTCCTGATTGCCAACCAGGCCCAAGTGTTTCCTGATTGCCAAACAGGCCCAGGTGTGTCCTGATTGCCAACCAGGCCCAAGTGTTTCCTGATTGCCAACCAGGCCCAGGTGTGTCCTGACTGCCAACCAGGGCCAGGTATGTCCTGATTGCCAACCAGGCTCAGGTATGTCCTGATTGCCAACCAGGCCCAACTGTGTCCTGATTGCCAAACAGGCCCAGGTGTGTCCTGATTTTCAACCAGGCCCCGGTGTGTCCTGATTGCCAACCAGGCCCAGGTGTGTTCTGATTGCCAACCAGGCCCAAGTGTTTCCTGGTTGCCAAACAGGCCCCGGTGTGTCCTGATTGCCAACCAGGCCCAGGTGTGTCCTGATTGCCAACCAGGCCCAGGTGTGTCCTGATTGCCAAACAGGCCCAGGTGTGTCCTGATTTTCAACCAGGCCCCGGTGTGTCCTGATTGCCAACCAGGCCCAGGTGTGTCCTGATTTTCAACCAGGCCCCGGTGTGTCCTGATTGCCAACCAGGCCCAGGTGTGTCCTGATTGCCAACCAGGCCCAAGTGTGTCCTGATTGCCAACCAGTCCCAGGTGAGAGAACTTGCATTCAGATGTGAGAAGTGAAGGACGCACAAAGGAAGTGGAAAATAACAATAAGAGTGCTGGGCAGGAAAAAATACAGAAGAGATCATAGTTTGGAATGCAGCATATCTCCTGCACCAGGCATCCTCCTCACTAAATAGTTTGGAATGCAGCATATCTCCTGCACCTGGCGTCCTGCTCACTAAAGTCCACCTCCTGCTCTGAGCACTGACTTATTCCTGGCAACCCAGCAGGGGTTTAAGGTTCCGCACACTCAGCACATTTTTGCACTTTCTCTGCATTGCACCTGATCAAGGTGCTTGGGGGCTGGGGGGGTGGGGGGCATATAAAATGCACACACATATGGGGGCATATTAAAATGTGTGCACATATGGGGGGTGTAAATCGCACACCTGGACGTTTCCAATCTCCTAATCCTCCTCTGCACCTCACTCTCTCACACTCACTCTCACACTCACTCACTCTCACACTCACTCTCACACTCACTCACTCTCACACTCACTCACTCTCACACTCACTCTCACACTCACTCTCACACTCACTCTCACACTCACTCTCACACTCACTCACTCTCACACTCACTCTCACACTCACTCTCACACTCACTCTCACACTCACTCTCACACTCACTCTCACACTCTCATCCACGCTGCTAGTTGCTCATGATCGTGCCCCCAAGGGTGAGACTTTCACTGCATCATCAGTGAACCACATGAATGCCAAGCAGCGCTGACCAACAATCACACACAAACAATCACACAAACAATCACACAAACAATCACACAAACAATCACACACAAACAATCACACACAAACAGTCACACACTAACACAAACAATCACACAAACAATCACACACAAACAATCACACACAAACAGTCACACACTAACACAAACAATCACACAAACAGTCACACGCAAACACACAAACAATCATACACAAACAATCACACACAAACAGTCACACGCAAACACACAAACAATCACAAACAAACACAAACAATCACACACTAACACAAACAATAATACACAAACAATCACACACAAACAGTTACACGCAAATACACAAACAATCAAACACAAACACTCACACACTAACACAAACAATAATACACAAACAATCACACACAAACACTCACACACTAACACAAACAATAATAGACAAACAATCACACACAAACACTCACACACTAACACAAACAATAATACACAAACAATCACACACAAACAGTTACACGCAAATACACAAACAATCAAACACAAACACTCACACACTAACACAAACAATAATACACAAACAATCACACACAAACACTCACACACTAACACAAACAATAATACACAAACAATCACACACAAACGTTCCAGCTTTCTACATGATAATTTCTGGGCTTTAGTTTCTTCTGTAAACCATGGGGTACGCCTTTTAGGGGCCCTTTTTAGCTTTAGCGGCGCTACACTATCAATGGTGTCGCGCAGGGCGTCGTTAAAGTTGTTAGTGAGGTTATCAATAGAGCCCACATAATTTGGGAATGGTGCCATTACCGAAGGCAGTAGGTCAGCAAGAGTCGTCGTTGTGGTAGCACTAATGTTGCGGCTGCTATAGTAGTTATTATTATTATTATTAGTTTGTTGACAATGAGTCAGAACTTCGAATTTTATAAGGTAATGATCGGACATTACGGGAGTATCGTAACTTTGGAGGTGGTGACACCCCTGACGAGCACTAGATCTATCGTATTACCGTTGCGATGCGTGGGTTCATTTATTATTTGTGTAAGACCACAGCCATCAATTATAGTCTGGAGCGCCACGCATGGAGGGTCCGATGGGGTATTCATATGGATATTAAAGTCTCCCATTATGATTATATTGTCGGCGTGCGTCACTAGATCAGCAACGAACTCTGAAAATTCATTGATAAAGTCCGAATAGGGCCCTGGGGGGCGGTAGATGACGGCCAGGTGCAGAGGCAGCGGTGTGACAAACCTCACAGTAAGCACCTCAAACGAGTTATATTTATTATTTAGGTCCGAGGTAAGGCTAAAATTTTTGTTGTATATTAGTGCAACACCCCCACCCCTTTTAATGGGACGGGCAATATGCGTTCCCGTATAGCCAGGAGGAGACGCCTCACCCAGCGCAAAAAAATTTGTCTGGTTTGAGCCAGGTCTCGGCTAGACCAACGACATCAAGATTGTTGTCTCTAATGACTTCATTAACTAATAACATTTTGGAAGACAATGACCTTATGTTTAAAAAGCCCATATTATAGGTGGTGGGCTGTTTTGAGGAGTTTTTGTTGAAAGTATCCGTAGTAGCAATATTGATAATGTTACGTTTATTATGCGTATTGCACTTTAAATAATTTCGACCATATCTAGGAATTGATATGATAGGAATTTTTAGATTGTTTGCCACCTCAGTAAAATGCATGTCCACCTCTGACGCAGAAAAAACATTATGTGAACATATATGAATGTATACATGATAAATATATATATGAATGTATACATTATAAACATATATATATGAATGTATACATTATAAACATATATATATGAATGTATACATTATAAACATATATATATGAATGTATACATTATAAACATAATGTATGAATACATTCATATATATATTTATCATGTATACATTCATATATATATGTTTATAATGTATACATTCATATATATATGTTTATAATGTATACATTCATATATATATGTTTATAATGTATACATTCATACATATATATATGAATGTATACATTATAAACATATATATGAATGTATACATTATAAACATATATATATGAATGTATACATTATAAACATATATATATGAATGTATACATTATAAACATATATATATGAATGTATACATGATAAATATATATATGAATGTATTCATTATAAACATATATATATGAATGTATACATTATAAACATATATATATGAATGTAGACATTATAAACATATATATGAATGTATACATTATAAACATATATATGTGAATGTATACAATATAAACATATATGAATGTATACATGGTAAATATATATATGAATGTATACATTATAAACATATATATGAATGTATACATTATAAACATATATATGAATGTCCATCCATCCATTTTCTACCGCTTGTCCCTTTTGGGGTCGCGGGGGGTGCATTAAATTGTATTGTATTGTAACAATTCTGAACAAGATGAAGAGTTATTGGTGACTAAAGTCAATCAGAACCACAATCGGTGAAATACTTTGTGTTTCTAGTATTTCACAGATTGGTTCTTCAAAGTCTGTCCTTCCTCTCCCTCTGGAACCAATTAGTTCATAAATTCATGGATTGTGTTCCCCTGGCTGGCTCACATGTGTGCAGCCAAGAAGCATCATTAGGTCGTACTACATCTTATTTTCACAACAGGACCTGAACCAGACTGAGATGTAGTTCTCCTGCAGCACACAGAAGAACTAAATGATGAGATGTAGTTCTCCTGCAGCACACAGAAGAAGAACTAAATGATGAGATGTAGTTCTCCTGCAGCACACAGAAGAAGAAGAAGAACTAAATGATGAGATGTAGTTCTCCTGCAGCACACAGAAGAACTAAATGATGAGATGTAGTTCTCCTGCAGCACACAGAAGAAGAAGAAGAACTAAATGATGAGATGTAGTTCTCCTGCAGCACACAGAGGAAGAAGAAGAAGAACTAAATGATGAGCAAAATGAAAGTGAAAGAAAAAACCTCACATTTAATGAGGTGTGCTGCTCAGAGAATTGTGCAGATGAAGAAAAAGGCCAGAAGGAAAGGAAATAGACCATCAGGTGTGAAAATGTTGCTTAGGAAGTAAAAAAGCAGAAGGTGAAAAGTCTGTCATGTTCAGCATGTCATGAAGACTAAGTGTGATCCAGGAAAGTGTCATGAAGACTAAGTGTGATCCCAGGAAAGTGTCATGAAGACTAAGTGTGATCCCAGGAAAGTGTCATGAAGACTAAGTGTGATCCCAGGAAAGTGTCATGAAGACTAAGTGTGGTCCCAGGAAAGTGTCATGAAGACTAAGTGTGATCCCAGGAAAGTGTCATGAAGACTAAGTGTGATCCCAGGAAAGTGTCATGAAGACTAAGTGTGATCCCAGGAAAGTGTCATGAAGACTAAGTGTGATCCCAGGAAAGTGTCATGAAGACTAAGTGTGATCCCAGGAAAGTGTCATGAAGACTAAGTGTGATCCCAGGAAAGTGTCATGAAGACTAAGTGTGATCCCAGGAAAGTGTCATGAAGACTAAGTGTGGTCCCAGGAAAGTGTCATGAAGACTAAGTGTGGTCCCAGGAAAGTGTCATGAAGACTAAGTGTGATCCCAGGAAAGTGTCATGAAGACTAAGTGTGATCCCAGGAAAGTGTCATGAAGACTAAGTGTGATCCCAGGAAAGTGTCATGAAGACTAAGTGTGGTCCCAGGAAAGTGTCATGAAGACTAAGTGTGATCCCAGGAAAGTGTCATGAAGACTAAGTGTGATCCCAGGAAAGTGTCATGAAGACTAAGTGTGATCCCAGGAAAGTGTCATGAAGACTAAGTGTGATCCCAGGAAAGTGTCATGAAGACTAAGTGTGATCCCAGGAAAGTGTCATGAAGACTAAGTGTGGTCCCAGGAAAGTGTCATGAAGACTAAGTGTGGTCCCAGGAAAGTGTCATGAAGACTAAGTGTGATCCCAGGAAAGTGTCATGAAGACTAAGTGTGATCCCAGGAAAGTGTCATGAAGACTAAGTGTGATCCCAGGAAAGTGTCATGAAGACTAAGTGTGATCCCAGGAAAGTGTCATGAAGACTAAGTGTGATCCCAGGAAAGTGTCATGAAGACTAAGTGTGATCCCAGGAAAGTGTCATGAAGACTAAGTGTGATCCCAGGAAAGTGTCATGAAGACTAAGTGTGATCCCAGGAAAGTGTCATGAAGACTAAGTGTGATCCCAGGAAAGTGTCATGAAGACTAAGTGTGATCCCAGGAAAGTGTCATGAAGACTAAGTGTGATCCCAGGAAAGTGTCATGAAGACTAAGTGTGATCCCAGGAAAGTGTCATGAAGACTAAGTGTGATCCCAGGAAAGTGTCATGAAGACTAAGTGTGATCCCAGGAAAGTGTCATGAAGACTAA
>NC_084748.1:51819226-51869226 GCF_033978785.1 Entelurus aequoreus | reverse complement strand
GAAGACGTCTATTTTTGTGTCATGTACGGCTGCTAGCATGAGTAGCTCTCCTGTGTCATAATCATACATTTAGTCATCCAAAAATGTCAATATGTTTGAATTGAAAAGATTGCAGACCAAATATTGCATGAAAGTCCAATGTGGCTGTGAGCAGGCTACGGTAAAAACACATTTTGTTGTAAGTTATGTCAATCATGTTTTATTGGGGGTCACACATCTCCTTTCAGGTTTTACCTTCTGCATCATTGCAGCAACTCTTTTCAAACCAGTCAACACTTCTATCTTCTTCTTCAAATACCTCCACTACCCTAGCAAGGGTGTAGTACTGGTCCACAACCTGTTTTCCAGGGAGACAGAGTGTTGGGACACACCCTCCTCTCGGCCATTTTGAAAGATCCGACCTCCATACCTGGTCTTCCAATCCAGAAGTACTGATCCTGGTTTTGATGAGATGATTTTATGGGACTTTAATAAGATTCTAGGGCATCAAAATAATATTTCTTCAACTGCCACATGCCTTCGTCCCCGCTTCCTTTTTCTGAGGCTTGCCAAAACCTGCTCAAACTCCTCCCACAAGAAAGTTCGGGCTAAAACCACCGACCTGCCGATGCCTGTCAGACAGTTAAAGACACTGGAAAAAAATGTCCAGCTGGTGTGAGATAATTGTTGATGAAATGCATTTTGAAGCGACTGAGGAAACATAAAGTGCACTACTTGGCTGCCACCAGTAGAGGGAAGCACTCTTGAATCAGACTCAACTGGGAAGTCGTCTAAAGACGGACAACATCACCAACATTGTTTTGTGTTTAGTTCAACAGTGGCATGGAAACAGGAGTTCAGAACATCCCAAGAGGGAGATGCTACTGGCCAACATCCATCGGCGTAAACGTTGTTTGACTTCTCATTTTGGTGCAACTCTCTGCGTTATTCCAACTCCTGCACCCAACTGCAGTTATTGAACATTGCAGACCGCGTCTATCCTCACAAGTTCCCCCACGGCACGCTTTTTAAGATATCAGGGCTTGTTTTGCCTCAAAAGAAAGTGAAAGTAATTAAATTACTTTTGCCGCTCTTTGACAACAACTATCATGGACGCCAAAACTGCTTTGGTTTGCTAATCCATCTCAATAAACAGCCCAGTTAATTAACTTCCACAGAGCTGCTGTGTCATTGTCGTCTAATTGGCAGCAGAATTTATTCATTGCGTTTCACGCCGACTCTGCGCTGACGTCCGTCACCTGACGAGCAGCGGGGAGAAGAAACGTGGCCACCAGACATTAAACCTCGCAAATATTTCTCAACTTCCTGTCATGTTCATGTCATGTCGTGTTAGGCCGGGCACACGGATTATGGATTAACAACTTCAAGGAGATGGGACATTAAAAGTAAAGCCAGGACCGAGTCTGACAATCATTCATCCTGCAGTGGAAGTTGCTGGCTGAAAATATGACTAGATTTAAATTGTTGACGTGTATTGAGGTTCATAGCTGGCACTGACTTCTTTCTTTCTTTTTACTTGAAATCATTGTGCTATAATCACTGGCACAGGTGGATATATACATATATACATACATACATACATATATACATACATACATACATATATACATACATATAATACATTAGTGCTGTCAAATAATAGGTCAATCAAAGGTGGATATATACATATATACATACATACATACATTAGTGCTGTCAAATAATAGGTCAATCACAGGTGGATATATACATATATATACGTACATTAATGCTGTCAAATAATAGGTCAATCAAAGGTGGATATATACATATATATACGTACATTAATGCTGTCAAATAATAGGTCAATCAAAGGTGGATATATACATATATATATGTACATTAATGCTGTCAAATAATAGGTCAATCAAAGGTGGATATATACATATATATACGTACATTAGTGCTGTCAAATAATAGGTCAATCAAAGGTGGATATATACATATATACATATATACATACATACGTACATTAGTGCTGTCAAATAGTATGTTAATCCCAGGTGGATATATACATATATACATACATACATACATTAGTGCTGTCAAATAATAGGTCAATCACAGGTGGATATATACATATATATATATATACGTACATTAGTGTTGTCAAATAATAGGTCAATCAAAGGTGGATATATACATATATACATACATACGTACATTAGTGCTGTCAAATAGTATGTTAGTCACAGGGGGATATATACATATATACATACATACGTACATTAGTGCTGTCAAGTTTGTAGGTTCATCACAGGTGGATATATACATATATACATACATACATACATTAGTGCTGTCAAATAATAGGTCAATCACAGGTGGATATATACATATATACATACATATGTACATTAGTGCTGACAAATAATAGGTAAATCCCAGGTGGATATATACATATATACATACATATGTACATCAGTGTTGTCAAATAATAGGTCAATCACAGGTGGATATATACATATATACATACATACGTGCATTAGTGCTGTCAAATAGTATGTTAATCACAGGTGGATATATACATATATACATACATACGTACATTAGTGCTGTCAAATAGTATGTTAGTCACAGGTGGATATATACATATATACATACATACGTGCATTAGTGCTGTCAAGTTTGTAGGTTCATCACAGGTGGATATATACATATATACATACATATGTACATTAGTGCTGTCAAATAGTATGTTAGTCACAGGTGGATATATACATATATACATACATATGTACATTAGTGCTGTCAAGTTTGTAGGTTCATCACAGGTTATCACATTTGACCTTCCTGCCCGCTGTAGTCTTCTTACCAACTCAGGTAGTCCTCATTCCTATTTCACCTGTTGCAGTATTTTTTGTTTCACTTTTTTATGCACGGTAGTTTTTTGTGATCCACTGAAGCGTTGCTGGTTATTCCTGTCTGGAGCACTAAAGAACCTTCTTGTTCTTTATCCTGCTTGTCTTTTGCATCTTGTCTCTTAACAGAGTTCCAGCCAGCGTGACAGTCACCAGCAACAAAGGTAAGTGAACTTGGCACACTTTGATTTGACGTGGATCAAAAGCCGGTGGTTGTGATGGAGTTCAGTCGTGCTTATTAAATGAGCAAAGTGGGTACTCAGCCCTAATGACACATTTTCATTATACAGAAAAAGTCTTGTTGTGCTTTGCTTTAGTCTCAGAAATGTTCCCACAAGTCTTGAGAATGAGAAGTTGTGTCGGTTCCAGGTCAGTACGATAAATAATGTTTTGAATTGCTCCGAAGCATTGGGCTCTCAGAGAATCATGAGCCCTTGCAAACAGAACTTTAGGTGTGACTTGTGAAGGGGATGCTGCAGTTCTTCTCAAGGATGTCCACCTACTGGCAACTATGATGACAAACTATTCTCTCTACACAATGATTGTGGTTGCTGCCTCGGTTGTGACATGCATTGCACTAAGATGACCAGGGTCTACGTTGCTGGACTTCAGCAGTGACTGGGGGGCACTAGAACTGTGTTTACACTTCCCTGCCAAAGCACCATTGGCTGAATGCTAACTTTTAGCGAGTCATGCTTGACGCTGGCACTCGCCACCCTTGGCCCGCTTCCATTGGCAAAAGGCGATCCTGCCAGATAGTGTTCCCTCCACTGAGAGGTGACATCCAGCATCTCTGGGCCCGGCAGTTTTGTCATGAGCAGGAAAATATGAGAGTCCCTCTCCAAGATTAAAACGTGTTTGGATTCAATTCCAGCGAGATGACATCAGCAGCAAATGGAGAGGTTTCTGTAGAAGGGATAGAAAGTTATTAAAAGGACAATTGCATGTGAGAAGGTAAAGGTCCTGGCTTCACAGCATTTGGATTACTTTGAACAAATTGAAAAACAGAGCTGAGCCAAAGACTGTGCATGGCTCCTAATAAAGTGCTGCGCTCTTTTATTAACCGGCTGCAGGAAAATATGAAATGTGCTATAATGTCAATATAATAAGACCTTTTCATCCAGACTGTGTGAACAAGAACTGCTGCTGTGGAGGGCAGGCCTCGACGCCACAAAGGGAGCAATGCCTTCTGGGAAAGTGCCTGATGGATCTAAAGAGAGAGATTGACACATTTCAAATGCAGTTCTGCACTCTGCTTTCAGGAAACACACACATGCTTTGAAACTTGCTGGCTTGCTTTTAGACAACTTACATTTCATCGGTGCCTGTTCCTCGGTCTTTTAGACAACTTACGTTTCATCGGTGCCTGTTCCTCGGTCTTTTAGACAACTTACGTTTCATCGGTGCCTGTTCCTCGGTCTTTTAGACAACTTACGTTTCATCGGTGCCTGTTCCTCAGTCTTTTAGACAACTTACGTTTCATCGGTGCCTGTTCCTCTGTCTTTTAGTCAACTTACGTTTCATCGGTGCCTGTTCCTCGGTCTTTTAGACAACTTACGTTTCATCGACGCCTGTTCCTCGGTCTTTTAGACAACTTACGTTTCATCGGTGCCTGTTCCTCGGTCTTTTAGACAACTTACGTTTCATCGACGCCTGTTCCTCGGTCTTTTAGACAACTTACGTTTCATCTGTGCCTGTTCCTCTGTCTTTTAGACAACTTACGTTTCATCGGTGCCTGTTCCTCGGTCTTTTAGACAACTTACGTTTCATCGACGCCTGTTCCTCGGTCTTTTAGACAACTTACGTTTCATCGGTGCCTGTTCCTCGGTCTTTTAGACAACTTACGTTTCATCGGTGCCTGTTCCTCGGTCTTTTAGACAACTTACGTTTCATCGGTGCCTGTTCCTCGGTCTTTTAGACAACTTACGTTTCATCGGTGCCTGTTCCTCGGTCTTTTAGACAACTTACGTTTCATCGGTGCCTGTTCCTCGGTCTTTTAGACAACTTATGTTTCATCGACGCCTGTTCCTCGGTCTTTTAGACAACTTACGTTTCATCGGTGCCTGTTCCTCGGTCTTTTAGACAACTTACGTTTCATCGGTGCCTGTTCCTCGGTCTTTTAGACAACTTACGTTTCATCGGCGCCTGTTCCTCGGTCTTTTAGACAACTTACGTTTCATCGGTGCCTGTTCCTCGGTCTTTTAGACAACTTATGTTTCATCGACGCCTGTTCCTCGGTCTTTTAGACAACTTACGTTTCATCGGTGCCTGTTCCTCAGTCTTTTAGACAACTTACGTTTCATCGGTGCCTGTTCCTCTGTCTTTTAGTCAACTTACGTTTCATCGGTGCCTGTTCCTCGGTCTTTTAGACAACTTACGTTTCATCGACGCCTGTTCCTCGGTCTTTTAGACAACTTACGTTTCATCGGTGCCTGTTCCTCGGTCTTTTAGACAACTTACGTTTCATCGACGCCTGTTCCTCGGTCTTTTAGACAACTTACGTTTCATCTGTGCCTGTTCCTCTGTCTTTTAGACAACTTACGTTTCATCGGTGCCTGTTCCTCGGTCTTTTAGACAACTTACGTTTCATCGACGCCTGTTCCTCGGTCTTTTAGACAACTTACGTTTCATCGGTGCCTGTTCCTCGGTCTTTTAGACAACTTACGTTTCATCGGTGCCTGTTCCTCGGTCTTTTAGACAACTTACGTTTCATCGGTGCCTGTTCCTCGGTCTTTTAGACAACTTACGTTTCATCGGTGCCTGTTCCTCGGTCTTTTAGACAACTTACGTTTCATCGGTGCCTGTTCCTCGGTCTTTTAGACAACTTATGTTTCATCGACGCCTGTTCCTCGGTCTTTTAGACAACTTACGTTTCATCGGTGCCTGTTCCTCGGTCTTTTAGACAACTTACGTTTCATCGGTGCCTGTTCCTCGGTCTTTTAGACAACTTACGTTTCATCGGCGCCTGTTCCTCGGTCTTTTAGACAACTTACGTTTCATCGGTGCCTGTTCCTCGGTCTTTTAGACAACTTATGTTTCATCGACGCCTGTTCCTCGGTCTTTTAGACAACTTACGTTTCATCGGTGCCTGTTCCTCGGTCTTTTAGACAACTTACGTTTCATCGGTGCCTGTTCCTCGGCCTTTTAGACAACTTACGTTTCATCGGTGCCTGTTCCTCGGTCTTTTAGACAACTTACGTTTCATCGGTGCCTGTTCCTCGGTCTTTTAGACAACTTACGTTTCATCGGTGCCTGTTCCTCGGTCTTTTAGACAACTTACGTTTCATCGGTGCCTGTTCCTCGGTCTTTTAGACAACTTACGTTTCATCGGTGCCTGTTCCTCGGTCTTTTAGACAACTTACGTTTCATCGGTGCCTGTTCCTCGGTCTTTTAGACAACTTACGTTTCATCGGTGCCTGTTCCTCGGTCTTTTAGACAACTTACGTTTCATCTGTGCCTGTTCCTCGGTCTTTTACACAACTTACGTTTCATCGGCGCCTGTTCCTCGGTCTTTTAGACAACTTACGTTTCATCGGTGCCTGTTCCTCGGTCTTATAGACAACTTACGTTTCATCGACGCCTGTTCCTCGGTCTTTTAGACAACTTACGTTTCATCGGTGCCTGTTCCTCGGTCTTTTAGACAACTTACGTTTCATCGGTGCCTGTTCCTCGGTCTTTTAGACAACTTACGTTTCATCGGTGCCTGTTCCTCGGTCTTTTAGACAACTTACGTTTCATCTGTGCCTGTTCCTCGGTCTTTTACACAACTTACGTTTCATCTGTGCCTGTTCCTCTGTCTTTTAGACAACTTACGTTTCATCTGTGCCTGTTCCTCGGTCTTTTAGACAACTTACGTTTCATCGGTGCCTGTTCCTCGGTCTTTTAGACAACTTACGTTTCATCGGTGCCTGTTCCTCGGTCTTTTAGACAACTTACGTTTCATCGGTGCCTGTTCCTCGGTCTTTTAGACAACTTACGTTTCATCGGTGCCTGTTCCTCGGTCTTTTAGACAACTTACGTTTCATCGGTGCCTGTTCCTCGGTCTTTTAGACAACTTACGTTTCATCTGTGCCTGTTCCTCGGTCTTTTACACAACTTACGTTTCATCTGTGCCTGTTCCTCTGTCTTTTAGACAACTTACGTTTCATCGGTGCCTGTTCCTCGGTCTTTTAGACAACTTACGTTTCATCGGTGCCTGTTCCTCGGTCTTTTAGACAACTTACGTTTCATCGGTGCCTGTTCCTCGGTCTTTTAGACAACTTACGTTTCATCGGTGCCTGTTCCTCGGTCTTTTAGACAACTTACGTTTCATCGGTGCCTGTTCCTCTGTCTTTTAGACAACTTACGTTTCATCGGTGCCTGTTCCTCGGTCTTATAGACAACTTACGTTTCATCGACGCCTGTTCCTCGGTCTTTTAGACAACTTACGTTTCATCGGTGCCTGTTCCTCGGTCTTTTAGACAACTTACGTTTCATCGGTGCCTGTTCCTCGGTCTTTTAGACAACTTACGTTTCATCGGTGCCTGTTCCTCGGTCTTTTAGACAACTTATGTTTCATCGGTGCCTGTTCCTCGGTCTTTTAGACAACTTACGTTTCATCGGTGCCTGTTCCTCGGTCTTTTAGACAACTTACGTTTCATCGGTGCCTGTTCCTCGGTCTTTTAGACAACTTACGTTTCATCGGTGCCTGTTCCTCGGTCTTTTAGACAACTTACGTTTCATCGGTGCCTGTTCCTCAGTCTTTTAGACAACTTACGTTTCATCGGTGCCTGTTCCTCTGTCTTTTAGTCAACTTACGTTTCATCGGTGCCTGTTCCTCGGTCTTTTAGACAACTTACGTTTCATCGACGCCTGTTCCTCGGTCTTTTAGACAACTTACGTTTCATCGGTGCCTGTTCCTCGGTCTTTTAGACAACTTACGTTTCATCGACGCCTGTTCCTCGGTCTTTTAGACAACTTACGTTTCATCTGTGCCTGTTCCTCTGTCTTTTAGACAACTTACGTTTCATCGGTGCCTGTTCCTCGGTCTTTTAGACAACTTACGTTTCATCGACGCCTGTTCCTCGGTCTTTTAGACAACTTACGTTTCATCGGTGCCTGTTCCTCGGTCTTTTAGACAACTTACGTTTCATCGGTGCCTGTTCCTCGGTCTTTTAGACAACTTACGTTTCATCGGTGCCTGTTCCTCGGTCTTTTAGACAACTTACGTTTCATCGGTGCCTGTTCCTCGGTCTTTTAGACAACTTACGTTTCATCGGTGCCTGTTCCTCGGTCTTTTAGACAACTTATGTTTCATCGACGCCTGTTCCTCGGTCTTTTAGACAACTTACGTTTCATCGGTGCCTGTTCCTCGGTCTTTTAGACAACTTACGTTTCATCGGTGCCTGTTCCTCGGTCTTTTAGACAACTTACGTTTCATCGGCGCCTGTTCCTCGGTCTTTTAGACAACTTACGTTTCATCGGTGCCTGTTCCTCGGTCTTTTAGACAACTTATGTTTCATCGACGCCTGTTCCTCGGTCTTTTAGACAACTTACGTTTCATCGGTGCCTGTTCCTCGGTCTTTTAGACAACTTACGTTTCATCGGTGCCTGTTCCTCGGCCTTTTAGACAACTTACGTTTCATCGGTGCCTGTTCCTCGGTCTTTTAGACAACTTACGTTTCATCGGTGCCTGTTCCTCGGTCTTTTAGACAACTTACGTTTCATCGGTGCCTGTTCCTCGGTCTTTTAGACAACTTACGTTTCATCGGTGCCTGTTCCTCGGTCTTTTAGACAACTTACGTTTCATCGGTGCCTGTTCCTCGGTCTTTTAGACAACTTACGTTTCATCGGTGCCTGTTCCTCGGTCTTTTAGACAACTTACGTTTCATCGGTGCCTGTTCCTCGGTCTTTTAGACAACTTACGTTTCATCTGTGCCTGTTCCTCGGTCTTTTACACAACTTACGTTTCATCGGCGCCTGTTCCTCGGTCTTTTAGACAACTTACGTTTCATCGGTGCCTGTTCCTCGGTCTTATAGACAACTTACGTTTCATCGACGCCTGTTCCTCGGTCTTTTAGACAACTTACGTTTCATCGGTGCCTGTTCCTCGGTCTTTTAGACAACTTACGTTTCATCGGTGCCTGTTCCTCGGTCTTTTAGACAACTTACGTTTCATCGGTGCCTGTTCCTCGGTCTTTTAGACAACTTACGTTTCATCTGTGCCTGTTCCTCGGTCTTTTACACAACTTACGTTTCATCTGTGCCTGTTCCTCTGTCTTTTAGACAACTTACGTTTCATCTGTGCCTGTTCCTCGGTCTTTTAGACAACTTACGTTTCATCGGTGCCTGTTCCTCGGTCTTTTAGACAACTTACGTTTCATCGGTGCCTGTTCCTCGGTCTTTTAGACAACTTACGTTTCATCGGTGCCTGTTCCTCGGTCTTTTAGACAACTTACGTTTCATCGGTGCCTGTTCCTCGGTCTTTTAGACAACTTACGTTTCATCGGTGCCTGTTCCTCGGTCTTTTAGACAACTTACGTTTCATCTGTGCCTGTTCCTCGGTCTTTTACACAACTTACGTTTCATCTGTGCCTGTTCCTCTGTCTTTTAGACAACTTACGTTTCATCGGTGCCTGTTCCTCGGTCTTTTAGACAACTTACGTTTCATCGGTGCCTGTTCCTCGGTCTTTTAGACAACTTACGTTTCATCGGTGCCTGTTCCTCGGTCTTTTAGACAACTTACGTTTCATCGGTGCCTGTTCCTCGGTCTTTTAGACAACTTACGTTTCATCGGTGCCTGTTCCTCTGTCTTTTAGACAACTTACGTTTCATCGGTGCCTGTTCCTCGGTCTTATAGACAACTTACGTTTCATCGACGCCTGTTCCTCGGTCTTTTAGACAACTTACGTTTCATCGGTGCCTGTTCCTCGGTCTTTTAGACAACTTACGTTTCATCGGTGCCTGTTCCTCGGTCTTTTAGACAACTTACGTTTCATCGGTGCCTGTTCCTCGGTCTTTTAGACAACTTACGTTTCATCTGTGCCTGTTCCTCTGTCTTTTAGACAACTTGTTCCCGTACAGAACGCCGGCACTGCCAGCAAAAAGAGGACTGAGGTGTGTTCAGGTCACCTGTGTTTGGAACCATGCTATTTTTGACACGCTTGTTGATGGAAGCTGTAAGAATGTCAACAAAATGACACACAAATGTTATCCTTTATTGCTCTAACAGAAATAATACTTTTGTTGCTCTGGAATCTTATAAAGGCAAGGAAATAGTTAATATACACACAGTAGTGAGGAGTTAATATACACAGTAGTGAGGAGTTAATACACACAGTAGTGAGGAGTAATATACACAGTAGTGAGGAGTTAATATATACAGTAGTGAGGAGTTAATATACACAGTAGTGAGGAGTTAATATACACAGGAGTGAGGAGTTAATATACACAGTAGTGAGGAGTTATTATACACAGGAGTGAGGAGTTATTATACACAGGAGTGATGAGTTAATATACACAGTAGTGAGGAGTTAATACACACAGTAGTGAGGAGTTAATACACACAGTAGTGAGGAGTTAATATACACAGGAGTGAGGAGTTAATATACACAGTAGTAAGGAGTTAATATACACAGGAGTGAGGAGTTAATATACACAGTAGTGAGGAGTTAATATACACAGGAGTGAGGAGTTAATATACACAATAGTGAGGAGTTAATACACACAGTAGTGAGGAGTTAATATACACAGTAGTGAGGAGTTAATATATACAGTAGTGAGGAGTTAATACACACAGTAGTGAGGAGTTAATATACACAGGAGTGAGGAGTTAATATACACAGTAGTAAGGAGTTAATATACACAGGAGTGAGGAGTTATTATACACAGGAGTGAGGAGTTAATATACACAGTAGTGAGGAGTTAATATACACAGGAGTGAGGAGTTAATATACACAGTAGTGAGGAGTTAATATACACAGTAGTGAGGAGTTAATACACACAGTAGTGAGGAGTTAATAT
Source organism: Entelurus aequoreus (assembly GCF_033978785.1). Lineage (NCBI taxonomy): Eukaryota > Metazoa > Chordata > Actinopteri > Syngnathiformes > Syngnathidae > Entelurus > Entelurus aequoreus. The sequence goes on along the minus strand of NC_084748.1, from coordinate 51,858,346 downwards.
ACACAGGAGTGAGGAGTTAATATACACAGTAGTAAGGAGTTAATATACACAGGAGTGAGGAGTTATTATACACAGGAGTGAGGAGTTAATATACACAGTAGTGAGGAGTTAATACACACAGTAGTGAGGAGTTAATATACACAGTAGTGAGGAGTTATATATATAATCATAATGGGGGACTTTAATATCCATATGAATACCCCATCGGACCCTCAGTGCGTGGCGCTCCAAACCATAATTGATAGCTGTGGTCTTACACAAATAATACATGAACCCACGCATCGCAACGGTAATACAATAGATCTAGTGCTTGTCAGGGGTGTCACCACCTCCAAAGTTATGATACTTCCATATACTAAAGTAATGTCCGATCATTACCTTATAAAATTTGAAGTTTTGACTCTTTGTCAACAAGCTAATAATAATAATAACTACTATAGCGGCCGCAACATTAATGCTGCCACAACGATGACTCTTGCTGACCTACTGCCTTCGGTAATAGCACCATTCCCAAATTATGTCGGCTCTATTGATAAACTCACTAACAACTTTGACGATGCCTTGCGCGAAATTATTGATAGTATAGCACCGCTAAAGCAAAAAAGGGCCCCTAAAAGGCGCACCCCATGGTTTACAGAAGAAATTAGAGCTCATAAATTATCATGTAGAAAGCTGGAACGCAAATGGCGCGCGACTAAACTTGAGGTTTTCCATCAAGCATGGAGTGATAGTTTAATAACTTATAAACGCATGCTTACCTTAGCTAAAGCTAAATACTACCCAAATCTCATCCGCCTCAACAAAAACGATCCTAAATTTCTGTTTAGTACAGTAGCATCGCTAACCCAACAAGGGACTCCTCCCAGTAGCTCCACCCACTCGGCAGATGATTTTATGAATTTCTTTAATAAGAAAATTGAACTCATTAGAAAGGAGATTAAAGACAACGCATCCCAGCTACAACTGGGCTCTATTAACACAAATACGACGGTATATACGACGGACACTGCCCTCCAAAATAGTCTCTCTATTTTTGATGAAATAACATTAGAGGAATTATTACAGCGTGTAAGTGGGATAAAACAAACAACATGTTTACTTGGCCCACTTCCTGGGAAACTTATCAAGGAACTGTTTGTATTATTAGGTCCATCAGTGTTAAATATTATAAACTTATCACTTTCCTCCGGCACTGTTCCCCTAGCATTCAAAAAAGCGGTTATTCATCCTCTGCTCAAAAGACCTAACCTCGATCCTGACCTCATGGTAAACTACCGACCGGTCTCCCACCTTCCGTTTATTTCCAAAATTCTCGAAAAAACTGTTGCACAGCAGCTAAATGAACACTTAGTGACTAACAATCTCTGTGAACCTTTTCAATCCGGTTTCAGGGCAAATCACTCTACGGAGACAGCCCTCGCAAAAATGACTAATGATCTATTGCTAACGATGGATTCTGATGCGTCATCTATGTTGCTGCTTCTTGATCTTAGCGCCGCTTTCGATACCGTCGATCATAATATTTTATTAGAGCGTATCAAAACACGTATTGGTATGTCAGACTTAGCCTTGTCTTGGTTTAACTCTTATCTTACTGACAGGATGCAGTGCGTCTCCCATAACAATGTGACCTCGGACTATGTCAAGGTAACGTGCGGAGTTCCCCAGGGTTCGGTTCTTGGCCCTGCACTCTTTAGTATTTACATGCTGCCGCTGGGTGACATCATACGCAAGTACGGTGTTAGCTTTCACTGTTATGCTGATGACACTCAACTCTACATGCCCCTAAAGCTGACCAACACGCCGGACTGTAGTCAGCTGGAGGCGTGTCTTAATGAAATTAAACAATGGATGTCCGCTAACTTTTTGCAACTCAACGCTAAGAAAACGGAAATGCTGATTATCGGTCCTGCTAGACACCAACATCTATTTAATAATACCACCTTAACATTTGACAACCAAACAATTAAACAAGGAGACTCGGTAAAGAATCTGGGTATTATCTTCCACCCAACTCTCTCGTTTGAGTCACACATTAAGAGTGTTACTAAAACGGCCTTCTTTCATCTCCGTAATATCGCTAAAATTCGTTCCATCTTGTCCACTAGCGACGCTGAGATCATTATTCATGCGTTCGTTACGTCTCGTCTCGATTACTGTAACGTTTTATTTTCGGGTCTCCCTATGTCTAGCATTAAAAGATTACAGTTGGTACAAAATGCGGCTGCAAGGCTTTTGACAAAAACAAGAAAGTTTGATCATATTACGCCTATACTGGCTCACTTGCACTGGCTTCCTGTGCACTTAAGATGCGACTTTAAGGTTTTACTACTTACGTATAAAATATTACACGGTTTAGCTCCAGCCTATCTCGCCGATTGTATTGTACCATATGTCCCGGCAAGAAATCTGCGTTCAAAGAACTCCGGCTTATTAGTGATTCCCAGAGCCAAAAAAAAGTCTGCGGGCTATAGAGCGTTTTCTATTGGGGCTCCAGTACTCTGGAATGCCCTCCCGGTAACAGTTAGAGATGCTACCTCAGTAGAAGCATTTAAGTCCCATCTTAAAACTCATTTGTATAATCTAGCCTTTAAATAGACCCCCCCTTTTTTAGACCAGTTGATCTGCCGTTTCTTTTCTTCTCTCCTCTTCTCCCCTGTCCCTTGCGAGGGGGAGTCGCATAGGTCCGGTGGCCATGGATGAAGTGCTGGCTGTCCAGAGTCGGGACCCCGGGTGGACCACTAGCCTGTGCATCGGTTGGCGACATCTCTGCGCTGCTGACCCGTCTCCGCTCGGGATGGTTTCCTGTTGGCCCCGCTGTGGACTGGACTCCCGCTGATGTGTTGGATCCACTGTGGACTGGACTTTCACAATGTTATGTCAGACCCACTCGACATCCGTTGCTTTCGGTCTCCCCTAGAGGGGGGGGGTTACCCACATATGCGGTCCTCTCCAAGGTTTCTCATAGTCATTCACCGACGTCCCACTGGGGTGAGTTTTTCCTTGCCCGTATGTGGGCTCTGTACCGAGGATGTCGTTGTGGCTTGTACAGCCCTTTGAGACACTTGTGATTTAGGGCTATATAAATAAACATTGATTGATTGATTGATTGATTGATTATACACAGGAGTGAGGAATTAATATATACAGTAGTGAGGAGTTAATATACACAGTAGTGAGGAGTTAATATACACAGGAGTGAGGAGTTAATATACACAGTAGTGAGGAGTTATTATACACAGGAGTGAGAGTTAATATATACAGTAGTGAGGAGTTTATATACACAGTAGTGAGGAGTTAATATACACAGGAGTGAGGAGTTAATATACACAGTAGTGAGGAGTTTTATACACAGTAGTGAGGAGTTAATATACACAGGAGTGAGGAGTTAATATACACAGTAGTGAGGAGTTAATATACACAGTAGTGAGGAGTTAATATACACAGTAGTAAGGAGTTAATATACACAGGAGTGAGGAGTTAATATACACAGTAGTGAGGAGTTAATATACACAGTAGTGAGAGTTTATATACACAGTAGTGAGGAGTTAATATACACAGGAGTGAGGAGTTAATATACACAGTAGTGAGGAGTTTATATACACAGTAGTGAGGAGTTAATATACACAGGAGTGAGGAGTTAATATACACAGTAGTGAGGAGTTAATATACACAGTAGTGAGGAGTTAATATACACAGTAGTAAGGAGTTAATATACACAGGAGTGAGGAGTTATTATACACAGGAGTGAGGAGTTAATATACACAGTAGTGAGGAGTTAATACACACAGTAGTGAGGAGTAATATACACAGTAGTGAGGAGTTATTATACACAGGAGTGAGGAGTTAATATATACAGTAGTGAGGAGTTAATATACACAGTAGTGAGGAGTTAATATACACAGGAGTGAGGAGTTAATATACACAGTAGTGAGGAGTTATTATACACAGGAGTGAGGAGTTATTATACACAGGAGTGATGAGTTTAATATTTACAGTAGTGAGGAGTTTATATACACAGTAGTGAGGAGTTAATATACACAGGAGTGAGGAGTTAATATACACAGGAGTGAGGAGTTAATATACACAGTAGTGAGGAGTTAATACACACAGTAGTGAGGAGTTAATATACACAGGAGTGAGGAGTTAATATACACAGTAGTAAGGAGTTAATATACACAGGAGTGAGGAGTAATATACACAGTAGTGAGGAGTTAATATATACAGTAGTGAGGAGTTAATAAACACAGTAGTGAGGAGTTAATATACACAGGAGTGAGGAGTTAATATACACAGTAGTGAGGAGTTATTATACACAGGAGTGAGGAGTTATTATACACAGGAGTGATGAGTTAATATATACAGTAGTGAGGAGTTTATATACACAGTAGTGAGGAGTTAATATACACAGGAGTGAGGAGTTAATATACACAGGAGTGAGGAGTTAATATACACAGTAGTGAGGAGTTAATATACACAGTAGTGAGGAGTTAATACACACAGTAGTGAGGAGTTAATATACACAGGAGTGAGGAGTTAATATACACAGTAGTAAGGAGTTAATATACACAGGAGTGAGGGAGTTATTATACACAGGAGTGAGGAGTTAATATACACAGTAGTGAGGAGTTAATATACACAGGAGTGAGGAGTTAATATACACGTAGTGAGGAGTTAATATACACAGTAGTGAGGAGTTAATACACACAGTAGTGAGGAGTTAATATACACAGGAGTGAGGAGTTAATATACACAGTAGTAAGGAGTTAATATACACAGGAGTGAGGAGTTATTATACACAGGAGTGAGGAGTTAATATACACAGTAGTGAGGAGTTAATACCACACAGTAGTGAGGAGTTAATATACACAGTAGTGAGGAGTTATTATACACAGGAGTGAGGAATTAATATATACAGTAGTGAGGAGTTAATATACACAGTAGTGAGGAGTTAATATACACAGGAGTGAGGAGTTAATATACACAGTAGTGAGGAGTTATTATACACAGGAGTGAGGAGTTATTATACACAGGAGTGATGAGTTATATATACAGTAGTGAGGAGTTTATATACACAGTAGTGAGGAGTTAATATACACAGGAGTGAGGAGTTAATATACACAGTAGTGAGGAGTTAATATACACAGTAGTGAGGAGTTATATACACAGTAGTAAGGAGTTAATATACACAGGAGTGAGGAGTTATTATACACAGGAGTGAGGAGTTAATATACACAGTAGTGAGGAGTTAATACACACAGTAGTGAGGAGTAATATACACAGTAGTGAGGAGTTATTATACACAGGAGTGAGGAGTTAATATATACAGTAGTGAGGAGTTAATATACACAGTAGTGAGGAGTTAATATACACAGGAGTGAGGAGTTAATACACAGTAGTGAGAGTTATTATACACAGGAGTGAGGAGTTATTATACACAGGAGTGATGAGTTATATATACAGTAGTGAGGAGTTTATATACACAGTAGTGAGGAGTTAATATACACAGGAGTGAGGAGTTAATATACACAGGAGTGAGGAGTTAATATACACAGTAGTGAGGAGTTAATACACACAGTAGTGAGGAGTTAATATACACAGGAGTGAGGAGTTAATATACACAGTAGTAAGGAGTTAATATACACAGGAGTGAGGAGTTATTATACACAGGAGTGAGGAGTTAATATACACAGTAGTGAGGAGTTAATACACACAGTAGTGAGGAGTTAATATACACAGTAGTGAGGAGTTAATACACACAGTAGTGAGGAGTAATATACCAGTAGTGAGGAGTTAATATATACAGTAGTGAGGAGTTAATATACACAGTAGTGAGGAGTTAATATACACAGGGAGTGAGGAGTTAATATACACAGTAGTGAGGAGTTATTATACACAGGAGTGAGGAGTTATTATACACAGGAGTGATGAGTTAATATATACAGTAGTGAGGAGTTTATATACACAGTAGTGAGGAGTTAATATACACAGAGTGAGGAGTTATATACACAGGAGTGAGGAGTTAATATACACAGTAGTGAGGAGTTAATATACACAGTAGTGAGGAGTTAATACACACAGTAGTGAGGAGTTAATATACACAGGAGTGAGGAGTTAATATACACAGTAGTAAGGAGTTAATATACACAGGAGTGAGGAGTTATTATACACAGGAGTGAGGAGTTAATATACACAGTAGTGAGGAGTTAATATACACAGGAGTGAGGAGTTAATATACACAGTAGTGAGGAGTTAATATACACAGTAGTGAGGAGTTAATACACACAGTAGTGAGGAGTTAATATACACAGGAGTGAGGAGTTAATATACACAGTAGTAAGGAGTTAATATACACAGAGTGAGGAGTTATTATACACAGGATTGAGGAGTTAATATACACAGTAGTGAGGAGTTAATACACACAGTAGTGAGGAGTTAATATACACAGTAGTGAGGAGTTATTATACACAGGAGTGAGGAATTAATATATACAGTAGTGAGGAGTTAATATACACAGTAGTGAGGAGTTAATATACACAGGAGTGAGGAGTTAATATACACAGTAGTGAGGAGTTATTATACACAGGAGTGAGGAGTTATTATACACAGGAGTGATGAGTTAATAATACAGTAGTGAGGAGTTTATATACACAGTAGTGAGGAGTTAATATACACAGGAGTGAGGAGTTAAATATACACAGTAGTGAGGAGTTAATATACACAGTAGTGAGGAGTTAATATACACAGTAGTAAGGAGTTAATATACACAGGAGTGAGGAGTTATTATACACAGGAGTGAGGAGTTAATATACACAGTAGTGAGGAGTTAATACACACAGTAGTGAGGAGTAATATACACAGTAGTGAGGAGTTATTATACACAGGAGTGAGGAGTTAATATATACAGTAGTGAGGAGTTAATATACACAGTAGTGAGGAGTTAATATACACAGGAGTGAGGAGTTAATATACACAGTAGTGAGGAGTTATTATACACAGGAGTGAGGAGTTATTATACACAGGAGTGATGAGTTAATATATACAGTAGTGAGGAGTTTATATACACAGTAGTGAGGAGTTAATATACACAGGAGTGAGGAGTTAATATACACAGGAGTGAGGAGTTAATATACACAGTAGTGAGGAGTTAAATACACACAGTAGTGAGGAGTTAATATACACAGGAGTGAGGAGTTAATATACACAGTAGTAAGGAGTTAATATACACAGGAGTGAGGAGTAATATACACAGTAGTGAGGAGTTAATATATACAGTAGTGAGGAGTTAATATACACAGTAGTGAGGAGTTAATATACACAGGAGTGAGAGTTAATATACACAGTAGTGAGGAGTTATTTTACACAGAGTGAGGAGTTATTATACACAGGAGTGATGAGTTAATATATACAGTAGTGAGGAGTTTATATACACAGTAGTGAGGAGTTAATATACACAGGAGTGAGGAGTTAATATACACAGGAGTGAGGAGTTAATATACACAGTAGTGAGGAGTTAATATACACAGTAGTGAGGAGTTAATATACACAGTAGTGAGGAGTTTATATACACAGTAGTGAGGAGTTAATATACACAGGAGTGAGGAGTTATTATACACAGTAGTGAGGAGTTAATATACATAGTAGTGAGGAGTTAATATACACAGTAGTGAGGAGTTAATATACACAGTAGTGAGGAGTTAATATTACACAGTAGTGAGGAGTTAATATACACAGTAGTGATGAGTTAATATATACAGTAGTGAGGAGTTAATATACACAGTAGTGAGGAGTTAATATACACAGTAGTGAGGAGTAAATATACACAGGGGTGAGGAGTTATTATACACAGGAGTGAGGAGTTAATATATACAGTAGTGAGGAGTTAATATACACAGTAGTGAGGAGTTTATATACACAGTAGTGAGGAGTTAATATACACAGGAGTGAGGAGTTATTATACACAGGAGTGAGGAGTTAATATACACAGTAGTGAGGAGTTAATAACACAGTACTGAGGAGTTAATATACACAGTAGTGAGGAGTTAATATACACAGTAGTGAGGAGTTAATATACACAGTAGTGAGGAGTTAACATACACAGTAGTGAGGAGTTAATATACACAACAGTGAGGAGTTAATATACACAGGAGTGAGGAGTTAATATACACAGTAGTGAGGAGTTAATACACACAGTAGTGAGGAGTTAATATACACAGTAGTGAGGAGTTAATATACACAGTAGTGAGGAGTTAATATACACAGTAGTGAGGAGTTATTATACACAGGAGTGAGGAGTTATTATACACAGGAGTGATGAGTTAATATATACAGTAGTGAGGAGTTTATATACACAGTAGTGAGGAGTTAATATACACAGGAGTGAGGAGTTAATATACACAGGAGTGAGGAGTTAATATACACAGTAGTGAGGAGTTAATACACACAGTAGTGAGGAGTTAATATACACAGGAGTGAGGAGTTAATATACACAGTAGTAAGGAGTTAATATACACAGGAGTGAGGAGTAATATACACAGTAGTGAGGAGTTAATATATACAGTAGTGAGGAGTTAATATACACAGTAGTGAGGAGTAATATACACAGGAGTGAGGAGTTAATATAACACAGTAGTGAGGAGTTATTTTACACAGGAGTGAGGAGTTATTATACACAGGAGTGATGAGTTAATATATACAGTAGTGAGGAGTTTATATACACAGTAGTGAGGAGTTAATATACACAGGAGTGAGGAGTTAATATACACAGGAGTGAGGAGTTAATATACACAGTAGTGAGGAGTTAATATACACAGTAGTGAGGAGTTAATATACACAGTAGTGAGGAGTTTATATACACAGAAGTGAGGAGTTAATATACACAGGAGTGAGGAGTTATTATACACAGTAGTGAGGAGTTAATATACATAGTAGTGAGGAGTTAATATACACAGTAGTGAGGAGTTAATATACACAGTAGTGAGGAGTTAATATACACAGTAGTGAGGAGTTAATATACACAGTAGTGATGAGTTAATATATACAGTAGTGAGGAGTTAATATACACAGTAGTGAGGAGTTAATATACACAGTAGTGAGGAGTAAATATACACAGGGGTGAGGAGTTATTATACACAGGAGTGAGGAGTTAATATATACAGTAGTGAGGAGTTAATATACACAGTAGTGAGGAGTTTATATACACAGTAGTGAGGAGTTAATATACACAGGAGTGAGGAGTTATTATACACAGGAGTGAGGAGTTAATATACACAGTAGTGAGGAGTTAATATACACAGTACTGAGGAGTTAATATACACAGTAGTGAGGAGTTAATATACACAGTAGTGAGGAGTTAATATACACAGTAGTGAGGAGTTAACATACACAGTAGTGAGGAGTTAATATACACAACAGTGAGGAGTTAATATACACAGGAGTGAGGAGTTAATATACACAGTAGTGAGGAGTTAATACACACAGTAGTGAGGAGTTAATATACACAGTAGTGAGGAGTTAATATACACAGTAGTGAGGAGTTAATATACACAGTAGTGAGGAGTTAATATACACAGGAGTGAGGAGTTAATATACACAGTAGTGAGGAGTTAATACACACAGTAGTGAGGAGTTAATATACACAGTAGTGAGGAGTTAATATACACAGTAGTGAGGAGTTAATATACACAGTAGTGAGGAGTAAATATACACAGTAGTTAGGAGTAAATATATGAATATAATATCTTCTACAAAGTTGAATGCAACTTGGTCCTGACAAGACAACAATATTCCTTGCTACTAATCTTACTTCTTCACTTAATTAAACATGACTGCAAATGTAGAACTTGGTGTTTGTGTTAAGAGCGGCCATGTTGGCCGCAGTGACCATGCCAGCAGTGGAGAGTGACACCTGGTGGAGAAAAGTAACTTGCAGTTCTGTGGAAATGATCTGCTCAGTCAAAATAAGCCAGCGGTGATTATTCCTGTTGAATCCTGGGAAAGGAAAAAGTGTTGATGGTGGTCACGCTGTAAGTGCTCCTTGCTTACTGGCACACCAGGAAGTGCCTTCATGTTCTCCTATGTTTCACTTCCTGTCCTGCACTCTTCTTTTGGTGGCACTTCCTGTTGCACTCAGCCACGCACCTGCTTCCTGTTAGCAGTCAGGTGTTTGTCGGGACTTTGTTGAGGATCAGCCATGTGGACGCTCTTTCCTCCTGCCGTAGGTTTTGCTGTGTTCCAGCATTCTGTTTTCTTCTTTTGCAACCTTTCACTTTTACTTTTGTTTTTGCACAGTCTTCCCTATGCTTCAGTGTCCTTGTACTGGTCTTTGTCATTACATGAAATAGTTAGTGACCTGCACGAGTCTTCTGCATCTTGGGAACACGCCAGTAATGGCTGCCATGCGACCCGAGCGTCACACGCACACGAGGAAGAAATCTCCTTCAGAAGTTCTTTCTTGAAGCCCGGGTGCCAAAGTCTGCATCATTTCAATACGTGGTCTTAGGATCACTTTATGTGGCGTTGATGCCACGCCTGCACATGCTCAGTAGCCTCTTTTTTATAGCTAGCGCATTTTGACAAACCCCAAAGCAACAACTAAAATCCCAAGTGAGCCTTAGTCCGTGGCAAAGTCTTCCAGTGACATTTTGTTCTGCGACTGATCAAAATAGTGCGTCCCTGGGCAGATCAAAAAGGATGTTCGGTGTTTCGGGGTCCTTGACAACATTAACACTATGGAACCTTTTTTGATATAAAAACTTTACTCCATGACTTTTAGACTGGATCCCAGCTGCTGCTGGTCAGGTCACATGACTGCAAATTGCTGCTCTGTCGGACTTTTAACTGCACATTCCAATCAAATCAGCCTCAAAAAGCGTGCAGGAAGGAATAAAGATAGGAAGAAAGTGCGATAAGGCATAATGTATTACAAGTGGCCATTATTCAAACATGAACTATTATCCACTAAGGAGCTTAATTTGATACACACTCAGAAGATTCTCCTCATTTAGGACCAGACAATAAAATCTCTATTAAGTGGGCTTTGTAGAGATGAAATTACTTTTCATGCAATTATGTCTCGCCGCTAATTCTTGACGCATAGGCCCTGAGCAGGAAGGAGGGCACGTGGGGTTGCTAGCACAAACACACACACACACACACACACACACAAACACACACACACACACACACACACACACACACACACACACACACACACACTCACACACACACACACACACACACACACACACACACACACACACACACAGGGTGTGAGATACATTAGCATGTGTAAACACTGACGCATGATGGAGTGTCACCACCTCGCCTCTGCAGTCCAAAGTACTTCATTAAAAGTGACGTTTACTTTCAACACACCTTCAAAATAAAAGACCTCTCTGAGGTTACACACGTGTCAGAAAGCGTCCTATTTTGGTGGCTTGGTGCTAATTGTCTTCATCTCCGCAGGAACACACTCGGGTGAGAAGAATGATGGTGTGTGCAGAAGATGTCATCTCCAAGTCTGAGAAGAAGCGTTGATGCACACCTTCATCACACATCTGGAAGCTTCTTTCTTACCCAACTTCTGAGAGCGTGATGATGCAACACCTCGGTGTCTGACTAACATCCAGATGCTGGCGGTGGTGGAGGACTCTTTCATCTGGAACACCAGATCCTCAGGTGAAGAACACAGGTGTGTAGAACTTGGTCTGTCTGGGTCAGCTGGACTCGGAATCAGAATCAGAAATACTTTATTCATCCCCGAGGGGAAATTAAGATTTCAAGCACAATCCCATTCAAGATCAGACATTGCAGGGAGACAGAACAGGATCAGACATTACAGGGAGACAGAACAGGATCAAACATTACAGGAAGACAGAAAAGGATCAGACATTACAGGGAGACAGAACAGGATCAGACATTACAGGGAGACAGAACAGGATCAGACATTACAGGGAGACAGAACAGGATCAAACATTACGGGGAGACAGAACAGGATCAGACATTACGGGGAGACAGAACAGGATCAGACATTACAGGGAGACAGAACAGGATCAGACATTACAGGGAGACAGAACAGGATCAGACATTACAGGGAGACAGAACAGGATCAGACATTACAGGGAGACAGAACAGGATCAGACATTACAGGGAGACAGAACAGGATCAGACATTACAGGGAGACAGAACAGGATCAGACATTACAGGGAGACAGAACAGGATCAGACATTACAGGGAGACAGAACAGGATCAGACATTACAGGGAGACAGAACAGGATCAAACATTGCAGGGAGACAGAACAGGATCAGACATTACAGGGAGACAGAACAGGATCAGACATTACAGGGAGACAGAACAGGATCAAACATTGCAGGGAGACAGAACAGGATCAGACATTACAGGGAGACAGAACAGGATCAGACATTACAGGGAGACAGAACAGGATCAAACATTACAGGGAGGCAGAACAGGATCAAACATTACAGGGAGACAGAACAGGATCAGACATTACAGGGAGACAGAACAGGATCAGACATTACAGGGAGACAGAACAGGATCAAACATTACAGGGAGACAGAACAGGATCAGACATTACAGGGAGACAGAACAGGATCAGACATTACAGGGAGACAGAACAGGATCAGACATTACAGGGAGACAGAACAGGATCAAACATTACAGGGAGACAGAACAGGATCAGACATTACAGGGAGACAGAACAGGATCAGACATTACAGGGAGACAGAACAGGATCAAACATTGCAGGGAGGCAGAACAGGATCAGACATTACAGGGAGACAGAACAGGATCAGACATTACAGGGAGACAGAACAGGATCGCTGACGGTTCTGACAACTTCCAGCGCCCCTTACAAAAAAGGTGAGAAGCAGGTAAACGCTGGAGAGGGGGCGGGTGAGAAAAAAAACATCAGTCAAGGCCTTGGCCCCTGGAGAGGGGATCCAGACTGAGGCCAAGGGAAAAAAACCTCATAGCCTAAACATGTGTGTAAGAGGGAACCATCAGAGAACACAAAGGACATTAAAAACATTAAAAGAGCAGAGCTGATGCAACCACACATTTCTACATACAGCTACAAAACATTTTTAAATAAAATAAAATAAACATTTACACTGTGGTGGGCTCTGCGGTGTCCCACACCATCGTCGGGGAGCATGGCCAGAGACAGGAGCAGACCCAACAAGGCAACCAAGAGAGCCGACTCCACCCTCGGCCGCCCACTAAAAGTCCGCATGGATGAGCGAGGATGCGTCCAAGGAGACCGAGGTGTCCGATACCTGCTCATTCAGACAAGACACTGTGAAGCGTGTCCGTCCAGGCGCTCAGCACCAGCTCCGCAGTCCTGTCTCTTCATCCACATCTCCTCCAGTCTCTCCAAACGGACTCTGGTGTGGCAGAAACCCAGCAGCTGGTCTCCATGGCCAAAAGGCTCCAGGGAGGCAGATCCGGAAGTTCACCATAAAGCACGGCAGAAGTCAGGAAAGTGCCACCCCTTGTCACAAAGTCCCAAAGTTGCCCCAACCAAAAGGCAAAAAAACCTACATGAAAAGAAGAGGGAAACATGAGGAAGACAAAAGGATGACACAAGAGCACAGAGCTCCTGCCACCAGCAGCCACTTGGAAAAAAAATGACAATAAAAAAATGAATGTGTGAGGGCTTTGGTTTGATGGACCACGTCGGTGCAGGGGTCTCAAACGTGTGGCCCCCCACCTAACCTCAAGGTGCTTGGTAGTTGTAGTATGGCGTAGTGGGTAGAGCGGCCGTGCCAGAAACCTGAGGGTTGCAGGTTCGCTCCCCGCCTCTTGACATCCAAATCGCTGCCGTTGTGTCCTTGGGCATGACACTTCACCCTTTCCCCCGGTGCCGCTCACACTGGTGAATGAATGAATGATGAATGAATGATAGGTGGTGGTCGGAGGGGCCGTAGACGCAAACTGGTAGCATCGCTTCCGTCAGTCTACCCCAGGGCAGCTGTGGCTACAAATGTAGCTTACCACCACAAGGTGTTTATGCATGATGAAAGTAGCTTACCACCACCAGGTGTGAATGAATGATGAAAGTAGCTTACCACCACCAAGTGTGAATGAATGATGAAAGTAGCTTACCACCACCAGGTGTGAATGAATGATGAAAGTAGCTTACCACCACCAGGTGTGAATGAATGATGAAAGTAGCTTACCACCACCAGGTGTGAATGAATGATGAAAGTAGCTTACCACCACCAGGTGTGAATGAATAATGGGTTGTCACTTCTCTGTGAGCGCTTTGAGTATCTAATAATAGAAAAGCGCGATATAAAATCTAATCCATTATTATTATTAGTATTATGTGTTGAATGTCCTTTATTTAACCAGGTAAAAACTCGCTGAGATTAAAGAGCTTGATCCCGCTAGAAAGACCAGGAAGACACTTTGGGCAACACAAAGAGCAACTTCCTGTAAGCAAGCTGAGGAGTCTCTGACCCTCTCCGGTTGTACAGTTCTTGTGCAGTCCAGCCTGGCCTGGACCCAGCCTAGTCCAGTAGTGAAGTGACTTTGACATTGTTATCATTTCTGCTGTCATCTTGACACCAGTCACCTCACAAGTGTCACCTGCACCGGACTGGACTTACAAGTGGACCTAAGTGGCTTGAAAGGTGGGTCTTGGTCCGCTTGTTTGGTTCACTAGAGTGCCGCCTCAGGAAACCAAGCGCACCAGCAGAGCAAATGCTGCAGTTTGTGAACTGAACCAAACTTGAGACAAAACCTAAACAGATTAAAATGTGATGGATACAATATTTGACTTAAATCTGATTGATCTGATACTGAAAACATGATTTAAAACCTGAAGGGGACCTCTGACCATGTTCATCTGTTCTCATGTTCAATGTTGGTGTTCAATGTTGATGTTCAATGTTGATGTTCAATGTTGATGTTCAATGTTGGTGTTCAATGTTGATGTTCAATGTTGATGTTCAATGTTGATGTTCAATGTTGATGTTCAATGTTGATGTTCAATGTTGGTGTTCAATGTTGATGTTCAATATTGATGTTCAATGTTGATGTTCAATGTTGGTGTTCAATGTTGGTGTTCAATGTTGGTGTTCAATGTTGGTGTGTATATATATATATATATATATATATATATATATATATATATATATATATATATATATATATATATATATATATATATATATATATGTATGCTGGACATTCTAATAAAGCCAATCTGAAAACAGTAGTACCAAAATGTTACCAGCATGTTAAATGCCCTACTAGAGGGGGAAACACTTTGGACCATGTTTACTCTACTATCAAAGAGGCATATAGAGCCATCCCCCTCCCCCACCTGGGCCAGTCAGACCACCTCTCCTTGATGCTCATCCCTGCCTACTCGCCCCTCAGATCAAGGACAAAAGCAGTAATAAAGACTGTCACAACTTGGCCTGAGGATGCACTCCCCCAGCTACAGGACTGCTTTGCACACACTGCATGGGATGTTTTCAAAGACCAAGACCTGCCCACACACACAGAGTCGGTACTATCCTACATAAAGTACTGTATCGGCAATGTCACTGTGAAAAAAAGCATCCGGGTTTACCCAAACCAGAAACCCTGGATGATAAGCCAGGTCCGCATGCTCCTCAAGGCCCGCGACACCGCCTTCAGGTCAGGTGACAGTGCTCTATACAGTGCTGCGCGTGCTGACCTGAAGAGAAGACTCAAGGAAGCCAAGAGGGAGTACAAAGAGAGGATCGAAGACCATCTCTCAAGCAACAACCCACGGCAGATGTGGCAGGGCATACAGCACACCACCAATTATAAAGGCTGTGACGCAGCAACCGGGGACTGGGATGTATCGCTGGCAGAGGAGCTGAATTGCTTCTTTGCTCGCTTTGAGACATCACAAACAGTCACAACCACGCCACCCCCAGCCCTCCCAACCCCCCCAGCCCCCAGCACTCCCACACTCACTCTTGAGGAGCACGAGGTCAGGCGGGTGCTCAAGGCAGTGAACCCCAGGAAGGCGGCTGGTCCAGACGGTGTACCCGGGAAGGTGCTCAAAGCATGTGCTGACCAGCTCTCCTACATTATCACCGTCCTCTTCAACCTGTTCTTGGCACAGGCACTCATCCCACCCTGCCTTAAATCCACCACAATTATCCCGGTACCCAAGGAAGCTGCCACAAAAAACCTCAATGACTATCGCCCAGTAGCACTCACACCTGTCATCATGAAGTGCTTCGAGAGGCTGGTCCTACACCACATTCAAGCCTGCCTCCCCCCCACCCTAGACCCACAGCAGTTTGCCTACCGGGCAAACAGATCCACGGACGACGCCATAACCATGGCTCTCCACTCGGCACTGAGCCACCTGGAACACCGGGGGAGCTATGTCAGGATGCTTTTCATCGACTATAGCTCCGCCTTCAATACCATCATTCCAGACATCCTGGTCACCAAACTTCTGGACTTAGGCTTCCCCACACCCACCTGTCTTTGGATTAAGGACTTCCTGACCAACCGACCTCAGACAGTAAAACTCGGCCCCCATCTCTCCTCCTCCCGCACACTCAGCATGGGCTCTCCACAGGGCTGTGTGCTGAGCCCTTTGCTGTATTCCCTCTACACTCATGACTGTAGTCCAGCCCACCCGGAGAACACCATAATCAAATTCGCCGATGACAGAACGGGGGTGGGTCCCATTACAGGGGGGATGAGTCTGCATACAGAGATGAGGTCCTGAAACTATCAGCGTGGTGTTCAGTGAATAATCTGGCACTGAACACAACAAAAACCAAGGAACTCATCTTTGACTTCAAGAAAAACACTGCAGACCCCGCCCCCCTCTACATCAACAGCGAGGAGGTGGAGAGAGTCAGCTCCTTCAAGTTCCTCGGCACCCTCATATCTGCTGACCTCTCCTGGACCCAAAATACAACTGCGGTCATCCGGAAGGCCCAGTGGAGACTCCACTTCCTGAGGGTGCTGAGGAAGAACAGACTGGAGAGGCAGCTGATGGTGACCTTCTATCGCTTGGCTGTTGAGAGCCTGCTGACGTACTGCATAACAGCGTGGTACGCCAGCTGCACTGAAGCAGACAAACAGGCGATTCAGAGGGTCATAAAGTCTGCACAAAAAATCACCGGCTGCCCCCTCCCCTCCCTGAAGGATTTACACAACTCCCGCTGCCTCAACAGAGCAAAAAGCATCACCAAGGACAGTACACACCCTGGCTTCCACCTGTTCCACCTGCTACCATGGGGCAGGCGCTACAGGTGCATCAGAGCCAGAACAAACAGGCTCAGAGACAGCTTCTTTCCCAGAGCTGTCACAATCTTGAACTCTAACTTATAATAATAATTCACCTCTATACAATATCTTACCTTAATACCCTACTGTGCAATATTACCCTTCGAGTGCAATTTGTCCGACACTGATTGTTATTTATTACTCTGGTACTCTTGTCTTGTTCTGTGTATTGTACAGTATTTTGTATTTTCTATAGTGTTTTGTATATTGTACAGGATTGCGTATTATTCTTATTGGATAGTAGTCTGTTTATTTCAATTGTTAGGTTTTTTTTTCTTTATTGCCTGTTGTGTCATTTATTTTATTTGATTATTTATTTATTTTTACCCCATATTTGTTGCCACTACCGCACCTTAAATTGGAGTCCTTAATCTCGTTATATGCAAATATAATGACAATAAATTCTATTCTATTCTATTCTATTTTAAAAAATCATTTTCAATGCTGAATGAATGACTGAATGCAATTGTGTGTGTGTGTGTGTGGGGGGGGGGGGTGATACTTCAATATGGAGTATTCTAAACACCTTCCTGCTATGAAATAAACTTAGGAAATCTCCAACAATGGAGGAGATTTTCTCTATTCCACACACACACACACACACACACACACACACACACACACACACACACACACACACACACACACACACACACACACACACACACACACACACACACACCCCTTTTGCTCCAATTTCCTTGGGAGCAGGGTTGCAAAGTGTGTGAGGAGCGACATCAAAGACTTTAATGTTGCAAACTCCAAACGTCATTAACCGCCATGACACCCTCAGCTCTAACACCAGCAGGCGTGTCTTTGCTACGTCAGCAGTGGAGGAGATATGAAGACATGGAGGAGATATGAAGACATGGAGGAGATATGAAGACATGGAGGAGGAGGAGGAGGGTGGAGATGAGAAGATGAGAAATAATTGCTTCTCTTATAGAAGAGAAGTAATGCAGTCAAACACTTTAAAGGTCACCTGTGATGTCTCACACACACACACACACACACACACACACACACACACACGCACGCACACACACACACACACACACACACACACACACACACAGGGCATTTATAAGTGCATGAGCAGTTTTGTATTCTCTCTGAATTGAAGTGTTCATTGTTGGAATGAATGCATGAATACTCCAAGTGTTCATTGTTGGAATGAATGCATGATTACTCTAAGTGTTCATTGTTGGGATGAATGCATGAATACTCCAAGTGTTTATTGTTGGAATGAATGCATGATTACTCTAAGTGTTCATTGTTGGAATGAATGCATGATTACTCTAAGTGTTCATTGTTGGGATGAATGCATGAATACTCCAAGTGTTTATTGTTGGAATGAATGCATGATTACTCTAAGTGTTCATTGTTGGGATGAATGCATGAATACTCCAAGTGTTTATTGTTGGGATGAATGTATGAATACTCCAAGTGTTCATTGTTGGAATGAATGCATGATTACTCTAAGTGTTCATTGTTGGAATGAATGCATGATTACTCTAAGTGTTCATTGTTGGGATGAATGCATGAATACTCCAAGTGTTTATTGTTGGGATGAATGCATGAATACTCCAAGTGTTTATTGTTGAGATAAATGCATGAATACTCCAAGTGTTCATTGTTGGGATGAATGCATGAATACACCAAGTGTTCATTGTTGGGATGAATGCATGAATACTCCAAGTGTTTATTGTTGGGATGAATGCATGAATACTCCAAGTGTTTATTGTTGAGATAAATGCATGAATACTCCAAGTGTTCATTGTTGGGATGAATGCATGAATACACCAAGTGTTCATTGTTGGAATGAATGCATGATTACTCTAAGTGTTCATTGTTGGGATGAATGCATGAATACTCCAAGTGTTTATTGTTGGGATGAATGCATGAATACTCCAAGTGTTTATTGTTGGGATGAATGTATGAATACTCCAAGTGTTCATTGTTGGAATGAATGCATGATTACTCTAAGTGTTCATTGTTGGAATGAATGCATGATTACTCTAAGTGTTCATTGTTGGGATGAATGCATGAATACTCCAAGTGTTTATTGTTGGGATGAATGCATGAATACTCCAAGTGTTTATTGTTGAGATAAATGCATGAATACTCCAAGTGTTCATTGTTGGGATGAATGCATGAATACACCAAGTGTTCATTGTTGGGATGAATGCATGAATACTCCAAGTGTTTATTGTTGGGATGAATGCATGAATACTCCAAGTGTTTATTGTTGAGATAAATGCATGAATACTCCAAGTGTTCATTGTTGGGATGAATGCATGAATACACCAAGTGTTCATTGTTGGAATGAATGCATGATTACTCTAAGTGTTCATTGTTGGGATGAATGCATGAATACTCCAAGTGTTTATTGTTGAGATAAATGCATGAATACTCCAAGTGTTCATTGTTGGGATGAATGCATGAATACACCAAGTGTTTATTGTTGGGATGGATGCATGAATAATCCAAGTGTTCATTGTTGGAATGAATGCATGATTACTCCAAGTGTTCATTGTTGGGATGAATGCATGAATACTCCAAGTGTTTTATTGTTGGGATGAATGAATGAATACTCCAAGTGTTTATTGTTGGGATGAATGCATGACTACTCCAAGTGTTTATTGTTGGGATGAATGCATGAATACTCCAAGTGTTCATTGTTGGGATGAATGCATGAATACACCAAGTGTTCATCGTTGGAATGAATGCATGAATACACTGAGTGTTCACTGTTCTAGAATGGGATTGTGCTGAAAATCTATAAAAAGTATTTCTGATTCTGATTGGAATGAATGCATGAATACTCCAAGTGTTCATTGTTGGAATGAATGCATGAATACTCCAAGTGTTCATTGTTGGAATGAATGCATGAATACTCAAAGTGCTTATTGTTGGAATGAATGCATGAATACTACAAGTGTTCATTGTTAAATTAAATCATGAATAATCAAATTGTTCATTGTTGGAATGCATGCATGATTACTCCAAGTGTTCATTGTTGGGATGAATTCATGAATACTCCCAAGTGTTTATTGTTGGAATGAATGCATGAATACTCCAAGTGTTTATTGTTGGAATGAAATCATGAATACTCCAAGTGTTCATTGTTGGAATGAATGCATGAATACTCCAAGTGTTTTATTGTTGGGATGAATGAATGAATACTCCAAGTGTTTATTGTTGGGATGAATGCATGACTACTCCAAGTGTTTATTGTTGGGATGAATGCATGAATACTACAAGTGTTCATTGTTGGGATGAATGCATGAATACACCAAGTGTTCATCGTTGGAATGAATGCATGAATACACTGAGTGTTCACTGTTCTTGAATGGGATTGTGCTGAAAATCTATAAAAAGTATTTCTGATTCTGATTGGAATGAATGCATGAATACTTCAAGTGTTCATTGTTGGAATGAATGCATGAATACTCCAAGTGCTTATTGTTGGGATGAATGCATGAATACTCCAAGTGTTCACTGTTGGGATGAATGCATGAATACTCCAAGTGTTTATTGTTGGAATGAAATCATGAATACTCCAAGAGTTCATTGTTGGAATGAATGCATGAATACTCCAAGTGTTTATTGTTGGGATGAATGCATGAATACTCCAAGTGTTCATTATTAGAATGAATGCATGATTACTCCAAGTGTTCATTGTTGGAATGAATGCATGAATACTACAAGTGTTTTTTGTTAGAATGAATGCATGAATACTACAAGTGTTCATTGTTAAATTAAATCATGAATAATCAAATTGTTCATTGTTGGAATGCATGCATGATTACTCCAAGTGTTCATTGTTGGGATGAATTCATGAATACTCCCAAGTGTTTATTGTTGGAATGAATGCATGAATACTCAAAGTGTTTATTGTTGGAATGAATGCATGAATACTCCAAGTGTTCATTGTTGGGATGACTGCATGAATAATACAAGTGTTCATTGTTGGAATGAATGCATGAATACTCCAAGTGTTCATTGATGGAATGAATGCATGAATACTCCAAGTGTTTATTGTTGGGATGAATGCATGATTGCTCCAAGTGTTTATTGTTAGAATGAATGCATGAATACTCCAAGTGTTTATTGTTGGAATGAAATCATGAATACTCCAATTGTTCATTGTTGGAATGAATGCATGAATATTCCAAGTGTTTATTGTTGGGATGAATGCATGATTACTCCAAGTGTTTATTGTTAGAATGAATGCATGAATACTCCAAGTGTTGATTGTTGGAATGAAATCATGTATACTCAAATTGTTCATTGTTGGAATGAAATCATGAATATTCCAAGTGTTCATTGTTGGAATGAATGCATGAATACTCCAAGTGTTGATTGTTGGAATGAAATCATGTATACTCAAATTGTTCATTGTTGGAATGAAATCATGAATATTCCAAGTGTTCATTGTTGGAATGAATGCATGAATACTCCAAGTGTTCATTGTGGGGATGAATGCATGAATACTCCAAGTGTATTTACTTTACAAAGTACAAAGAAGAAGAACCACGACAAACATTCTCAATTTATTTCATCCATCATTCATTCATTCTTAAAGTAATCTTACTTATCTCATCATATGAAATATGACTTACTTCACCAATTATTATTATTAAATTATTACTATTATTTATTTATTTATTTTTATTGTGATTACTTATGGAGTTTATTGTGAATACATTGTGAACAGGAAGTGAACAAAAAGTTTTAGCAACTGTTATGTAAAGAAAAGTGGTGGGATTAAATAAACTCTGCTTCTTCCTACTCCTTTTCCAACATGTTGAATAGACAAACTGGAAATTGTGATGTATCATGTTGTATGCATGCATGTGTGATGTATCATGTTGTATACATGCATGTGTGATGTATCATATTGTATGCATGCATGTGTGATGTATCATGTTGTATGCATGCATGCGTGATGTATCATGTTGTATGCATGCATGTGTGATGTATCATGTTGTATGCATGCATGTGTGATGTATCATGTTGTATGCATGCATGTGTGATGTATCATGTTGTATGCATGCATGTGTGATGTATCATGTTGTATGCATGCATGTGTGATGTATCATGTTGTATGCATGCATGTGTGATGTATCATGTTGTATACATGCATGTGTGATGTATCATGTTGTATGCATGCATGTGTGATGTATCATGTTGTATGCATGCATGTGTGATGTATCATGTGTATGCATGCATGTGTGATGTATCATGTTGTATGCATGCATGTGTGATGTATCATGGTGTATGCATGCATGTGTGATGTATCATGTTGTATGCATGCATGTGTGATGTATCATGTTGTATGCATGCATGTGTGATGCATCATGTTGTATGCATGCATGTGTGATGTATCATGTTGTATGCATGCATGTGTGATGTATCATGTTGTATGCATGCATGTGTGATGCATCATGTTGTATGCAAGCATGTGTGATGTATCATGTTGTATGCATGCATGTGTGATGTATCATGTTGTATGCATGCATGTGTGATGTATCATGTTGTATGCATGCATGTGTGATGTATCAGGTTGTATGCATGCATGTGTGATGTATCATGTTGTATGCATGCATGTGTGATGTATCATGTTGTATGCATGCATGTGTGATGTATCATGTTGTATGCATGCATGTGTGATGTATCATGTTGTATGCATGCATGTGTGATGTATCATGTTGTATGCATGCATGTGTGATGTATCATGTTGTAT
Organism: Entelurus aequoreus; assembly: GCF_033978785.1. Classification (NCBI taxonomy): domain Eukaryota; kingdom Metazoa; phylum Chordata; class Actinopteri; order Syngnathiformes; family Syngnathidae; genus Entelurus; species Entelurus aequoreus. The sequence goes on along the minus strand of NC_084748.1, from coordinate 51,835,283 downwards.
GCATGCATGTGTGATATATCATGTTGTATGCATGCATGTGTGATGTATCATGTTGTATGCATGCATGTGTGACGTATCATGTTGTATGCATGCATGTGTGATGTATCATGTTGTATGCATGCATGTGTGATGTATCATGTTGTATGCATGCATGTGTGATGTATCATGTTGTATGCATGCATGTGTGATGTATCATGTTGTATGCATGCATGTGTGATGTATCATGTTGTATGCATGCATGTGTGATGTATCATGTTGTATGCATGCATGTGTGATGTATCATGTTGTATGCATGCATGTGTGATGTATCATGTTGTATGCATGCATGTGTGATGTATCATGTTGTATGCATGCATGTGTGATGTATCATGTTGTATGCATGCATGTGTGACGTATCATGTTGTATGCATGCATGTGTGATGTATCATGTTGTATGCATGCATGTGTGATGTATCATGTTGTATGCATGCATGTGTGATGTATCATGTTGTATGCATGCATGTGTGATGTATCATGTTGTATGCATGCATGTGTGATGTATCATGTTGTATGCATGCATGTGTGATGTATCATGTTGTATGCATGCATGTGTGATGTATCATGTTGTATGCATGCATGTGTGATGTATCATGTTGTATGCATGCATGTGTGATGTATCATGTTGTATGCTTGCATGTTCCAAATCAACTCAAACTCAACTCAACTCAAACTCAAGTGTTCATCGTTGGAATGAATGCATGAATACACCAAGTGTTCACTGTTTTTGAGTGGGAGTATGCTGAAAATCTATAAAAAGTATTTCTGATTGTGATTCTGATGGGAATGAATGCATGAATACTCCAAGTGTTCATTGTTGGGATGAATGCATGAATAATCCAATTGTTCATTGTTGGGATGAATGTATGAATACTCCAAGTGTTCATTGATGGAATTAATGTGTGAATTAAGGGTTGGGAAGTGGTGCACTCCAGGATGTAGAACTGGACAAGTCTGAGTGACTCGACAGGGTGAGGATGCTAATTGAAGAGTTCAACAAAGGTTTCTCTTTGTAGCTGGATGGACATGTCTGACCTGTAATATGCCATACAAATAACATTGATTGATTGATTGATTGATTGGGGGGGGGGGGGGGGGTGAAGTTGGGAGAGTGGCCGTGCCAGCAATCTGAGGGTTACTGGTTCAATCCCCACCTTCTACCATCCTAGTCACGTCCGTTGTGTCCTTGAGCAAGACACTTCACCCTTGCTCCTGATGGGCCTGGTTAGCGCCGTGCATGGCAGCTCCCGCCATCAGTGTGTGAATGTGTGAATGTGTGTGAATGTGTGTGTGTGAATGTGTGTGTGTGAATGTGTGTGTGAATGTGTGTGTGTGTGAAAGGGTGAATGTGGAAAATAGTGTCAAAGCGCTTTGAGTTCTTTAAAAAAAAGGTAGAAAAGCGCTACACAAGTACGACCCATTTACCATTTACCATTACCATTGATTGATTGATTGATTGATTATGTGATTGATGTGTTGGTTGGTTGGTTGGTTGATTGATTGATTGATTGATTGATTGATTGATTGATTGATGTCATGGCTTTGCCTCAAACTCAGTAGTAGGTGTTACCAATCAGGTATCTGTGATGTCATCCTTATTGATCCTACAATTAGTCAGGGTTGTCTCTATTGTGGCATGCCAACATTCACATTTCAGAAGTTGATTGTTAAAGTCACTTTCGTTCAGGGATCAATGCGATCAATAGTGATGACTGTAAAGGGAAAGTCCGTTAGTTGTCACCTGTGACCTGTACCTGTCATCTGCAGAGTGCTATCATCCTTCAACATGTGACCCGCCTTCACCTCACTTTAGCTTCTTATATTCAGCCTAGACCCAGGAGAGGTTTCCTCCATGTTCTTTTCTTCTCTTCCTCACTTCCTCCTCTTTAGCTCTTCCACGCTTTTCCCCCTTGATGTTACCCCTTAGGCTGCAACACCTGGCAACGTATTGTGCTGGGAGTTTGACTCTCACCATGCATCTCACACCTTCTGTCCTCTCACCCTCCCCTTCTTTCCTGTCCTCCATCCTCTCTTCTATTTTCTTTGAAGTCAACCACCCTCTTCCTGTGCATGTCCTCCACACACTCAATCATCTGCAGGGTTGCCAGGTGCTGCAGTCAATAAGGTAAACACCTCCCGTCAAGTTCTTGACAAGTTCCACCTTCATCTGTCTAAAGATTAACTTTGTGAATCTAGTAAACACATTTTCTCATCGACGGTGACTTGATGGCTTTTAAATTGACATTTTAATGTGTTTGCTCATTTTTATTCAGCTCCAAATCTCCAAGAGACATTCGCAGAGTACAAGCATTTTAGGACATCTTCTCAAGGGACAGCAATCACCTAACGCTCACGTGACCAAGTTGGACCTTTTGTGCTCTTTCACAGTGGTTGCTGTATTTTTGGCTGCCATTTTTAATGACTTACAGGATTTTTGCAAAGAGTTGAAGATTTCAAAGTCCAGTTCTTTCACAGATGTAGCAAAACTTCAACAGAACATGGAAGTCCTACATCTTTCAGAGGGCATACAAACCAGAAATACTCTTCAGTCAAAGAAAAAACATTGGAACGGCTGCAAGGCAGAACCTAAGTAAAAGAATGTTCAATTAACAAAAGAAGGTGAGTGCAGTTGGGGAGTGCACAAGACATCAAACTTCTTAAAGCATGTTCGTACACTTTCAATAAATCAGCAAAGGCAACCGTGTGATCCCACCCTGAGAGGGCAGACATGCATAGGAGCCTGATTGGCAACCAGGAACAGGCGTGTCCCGGTTGCCAATCACAGGCAGGTGTGGGAGCCAGCACTCAGTGGCAGAAAGGGGAAGTGAAACTACAAATTAAGAGCACTGGACAGGAAAGTAAACACCACACACACTGGAAAAAACAACAAAAGGTAGAGTGGTTGTAACAGCAACTTGAGGGTTGCAGGTTCGATTCCAGTGTCCACTGTCCACCACCAGTGTGGCACCCACCTAGGCACCCACACTGGCACCCACACTGACACCCATACTGACACCCACACCCGCACTGACACCCACACTGACACCCAGACTGGCACCCACACTGACACCCACACTGGCACCCACACTGACACCCACACTAACACCCACCCTGACACCCACCCTGACACCCACACTGGCACCCACACTGACACCCACACTGGCACCCACACTGACACCCACACTGACACCCGCACTGACACCCACACTGACACCCACACTGACACCCACACTGGCACCCACACTGACACCCACACTGACACCCACACAGACACCCACACTGGCACCCACACTGGCACCCACACTGACACCCACACTGACACCCATACTGACACCCACACTGGCACCCACACTGACACCCACACTGGCACCCACACTGACACCCACACTGACACCCACACTGACACCCACACTGGCACCCACACTGGCACCCACACTGACACCCACACTGGCACCCACACTGACACCCACACTGGCACCCACACTGACACCCACACTGACACCCACACTGGCACCCACACTGACACCCACACTGACACCCACACTGACACCCACACTGGCACCCACACTGGCACCCACACTGACACCCACACTGGCACCCACACTGACACCCACACTGACACCCACACTGGCACCCACACTGGCACCCACACTGACACCCACACTGGCACCCACACTGACACCCACCCTGACACCCACACTGACACCCACACTGACACCCACACTGACACCCGCACTGACACCCACACTGACACCCACACTGACACCCGCACTGACACCCACACTGACACCCACACTGGTGTATCAATGATCATTAAACTTGATGGGAGTTTCCTGGATAAATAAAGATAAAACATACAATATTGTAAAAAAAACAGAATTTAAATGAAAATAAAAACATATTTGAGTCCACAAAGGAGCAGGAAGACATTTACATGTCACTCAGTTGTAATCATGTAAAAATATAACTTGCTGATGTATAACAATATTAATATATAATATTACCATACATGTAAGGTATAACAATATTAATATATAATATTACCATACATGTAAGGTTTAACAATATTAATATATAATATTACCACACATCTAATTGCATCCATTCACAATAAAAACCCAGTCATCATTTCATGAAATATCATTTGTATAATTACTTTAAATCAGTTCATGATTTTTATAATTTATATATATTTTTAAAAGATGTGAAAAAAACTAAATGTGGTACTTTTCCTTTCACTTTGACTGCACAGACAACAACATTAGCAGACAACACGTTATTAGCAGACGTTTGGCAACACATTAGTGCCCCCTGCAGGACCAGGTGAGAACATACATCACGTGAGTTACTTCCTGGTGTGATATGAGTCACGTGACCTGCAATTAAAGGTCATGACCTGAAACACACGGGTGCTCAGAGGGGGCCTTTAGAGAACAAACTGTTTGTTTTGGTCTGCTCCACCTCTGTTTAGACACACAACATCTTGCACTTCACACACACACACACACACACACACACACACACACACACACACACACACACACACACACACACACACACACACACACACACACACACACACACACACACACACACACACACACACACACACACACACACACACACACACAGAGACACACACACAGTACATACATCCACACGCACGCACACACACACACACACACACACACACACACACACACATACACACACACACACAAACACAGTACATACATCCACACACACACACACACACACACACACACACACGAGGGTCCCGTCGGGGCGATGGCTACATGAGTGGTAGTTGAGCCGGTGGCATTTAGCAATTAGCAGAGCAGAAGAAAGAGATTTGAAAGATGATGACATCAGAGTCTCTGTTCTCCCACACAGGACCCCAAAGTACCATCACTTGTCATCACATCAAAGTCTTAGTGTGACACACACACACACACACACACACACACACACACACACACACACACACACACACTCACACACGCACGCGCGCACACACACACACACACACACACACACACACACACACACACACACACACACACACACACACACACACACACACACGCACACACACACACACACACTCACACACACTCACACAAACTCACACACGCACACACGCACACACACACACACACACACACACGCACACACGCACACACAGTACATACATCATTCCCACATTCCATTGCTAGTGTCACCCTCTGCTATGCTACTTGAGGCTATGCTAAAAATTCTCTTAAAGGCCTACTGAAAGCCACTACTAGCGACCACGCAGTCTGATAGTTTATATATCAATGATGAAATCTTAACATTGCAACACATGCCAATACAGCCGGGTTAACTTATAAAGTGACTTTTAAAACTTCCCGGGAAATATCCGGCTGAAACGTCTATGTATGATGACGTATGCGCGTGACGAAGTCCGAGTAACGGAAGTTATGGTACCCGTAGAATCCTATACAAAAAGCTCTGTTTTCATTTCATAATTCCACAGTATTCTGGACATCTTTTGCAATTTGTTTAATGAACAATGAAGGCTGCAAAGAAGACAGTTGTAGGTGGGATCAGTGTATTAGCAGCGGACTACAGCAACACAACCAGGAGGACTTTGTTGGAGCGCTAGCCGCGCTAGCCGCCGACTTCACCTTGACTTCCTACGTCTCCGGGCCGCCAAACGCATCGGGTGAAGTCCTTCGTCCTTCTGCCGATCGCTGGAACGCAGGTGAGCACGGGTGTTGATGAGCAGATGAGGGCTGGCTGGCGTAGGTGGAGAGCTAATGTTTTTAGCATAGCTCTGTGAGGTCCCGTTGCTAAGTTAGCTTCAATGGCGTCGTTAGCACAGCATTGTTAACCTTCGCCAGCCTGGAAAGCATTAACCGTGTATTTACATGTCCACGCTTTAATAGTATTGTTGATTTTCTATCTATACTTCCAGTCAGGGGTTTATTTCTTTTTTTTCTATATGCAGTTAAAGCAAGATGCTATCACGTTAGCTCGTAGCTAAAGCATTTCGCCGATGTATTGTCGTGGAGATAAAAGGCACTGAATGTCCATTTCGCGTTCTGGACTCTCATTTTCAAGAGGATATAGTATCCCAGGTGGTTTAAAATACAAATCTGTGATCCACAATAGAAAAAGGAGAGAGTGTGGAATCCAATGAGCCAGCTTGTACCTAAGTTACGCTCAGAGCGAAAAAAGATACGTCCTGCACTGCACTCTAGTCCTTCACTGTAACGTTCCTCATCTACAAATCTTTCATCCTCGCTCAAATTAATGGGGTAATCATCACTTTCTCGGTCCGAATCTCTCTCGCTCCATTGTAAACAACGGGGAATTGTGAGGAATACTAGCTCCTGTGACGTCACGCTACTTCCGCTACAGGCAAGGCTTTTTTTTATCAGCCAGCAAAAGTTGCAAACTTTATTGTTGATTTTCTCTACTAAATCCTTTCAGCAAAAATATGGCAATATCGCCAAATGATCAAGTATGACACATAGAATGGATCTGCTATTCCCCTTTAAATAAAAAAAATCATTTCAGTAGGCCTTTAAAGGGGAACTGCACTTTTTATAAAAATATAAAACTCACATATAATGGATTAGATTTTATATCGCACTTTTCTATTGTTAGACACTCAAAGTGCTCACAGAGAAGTGAGAAGCCATCATTCATTCACACCTGGTGGTGGTAAGCTACATTTGTAGCCACACCTGCCCTGGGGTAGACTGACGGAAGCAAGGCTGCCAAATTGCACCTCCGACCACCACCTATCATCCATGGTGTGGTGACTGTCTGTGCACCAGTCTCCAAGGATGGTGTGGTGACTGTCTGTGCACCAGTCTCCAAGGATGGTGTGGTGACTGTCTGTGCACCAGTCTCCAAGGATGGTGTGGTGACTGTCTGTGCACCAGTCTTAAAGGATGGTGTTAAACTAAGTCACACACAGGCATCCTCCATAAAGGGATACACCCCTACCAGGACGATCGTCATACTCGTTCGAGTGACCGCCGATGATGTGTGTGTACAAGTGTGTGTGATAGTGTGTGTGTGTGTGTGTGCGCGTGTGTGCCCTGAGGTGTGTGTGTGTGTGTGCAAGTGTGGGTGTGTGTGTGTGCCCTGAGGTGTGTGTGTGTGTGTGCAAGTGTGGGTGTGTGTGCGTGCCCTGAGGTGTGTGTGTGTGTGCCCTGAGGTGTGTGTGTGTGTGTGTGTGTGTGTGTGTGTGTGTGTGTGTGTGTGCAAGTGTGTGTGTGTGTGTGTGTGTGTGCCCTGAGGTGTGTGTGTGTGTGTGTGTGTGTGTGTGTGTGTGTGTGTGTGTGTGTGTGTGTGTGTGTGTGTGTGTGTGTGTGTGTGTGTGTGTGTGTGTGTGTGTGTGTGTGTGTGTGTGTGTGTGCAAGTGTGTGTGTGTGGAAGTGTGTGTGTGTGTGTGCCCTGAGGTGTGTGTGTGGTGTAATAGTTGGAGTTGACCATAAGAAGAAGGAAAGGTAACCTCCATGTCAAGTCATTAGCACGTGTGTCCAGATCCCATCTTCCATTCTGGACACTAAACTTTTACATTCATCCATTTTTCATGCCTCTTGTGTACTTGTGTACTTGTGTACTTGTGTACTAGTGTACTTGTGTACTAGTGTACTTGTGTACTTGTGTACTTGTGTACTCGTGTACTCGTGTACTAGTGTACTTGTGTACTTGTGTACTAGTGTACTAGTGTACTTGTGTACTCGTGTACTTGTGTACTTGTGTACTAGTGTACTTCTGTACTTCTGTACTTCTGTACTTCTGTACTTGTGTACTTGTGTACTTGTCATGCATTCCAAGACTTCTAAAAATAACATGCCTTTAATATCCTGCTTTTTACCTGCAAGACTGCCTCAGGAGACCTGAGTGTGTGTGTGTGTGTGTGTGTGTGTGTGTGTGTGTGTGTGTGTGTGTGTGTGTGTGTGTGTGTGTGTGTGTGTGTGTGTGTGTGTGTGTGTGTGTGTGTGTGTGTGTGTGTGTGTGTGTGTGTGTGTGTGTGTGTGTGTGTGTGTGTGTGTGTGTGTGTGTGTGTGTGTGTGTGTGTGTGTGTGTGTGGAAACACAACTCATCTCCTTACTCATCTCCTCCCGGAACAAATGCTTCCTGAGTGATTTGTTCTTGTTCTCGGGCGTTATCTCCCCTCCAACTATAGTGTGCCCTTTTAAAGACACCCTGCTGAACACACACACACACACACACACACACACACGCACGCACGCACCCACACCCACACACACACACACACACACACACACACACACACACACACACACGCACACACACACACACACACACGCACGCACACACACACACACACAAACACACACTCACACACACACACACACTCACACACACACACACACACACACACACTCACACACACACACACATATGGTATCTAAAGTGAAACATCCATCTGCTCGCTCCACTTGGAGATGATGATGAGGAGCTGCAAACATTGGTGTCATGTCAGAGGAGCAATGGAGTGGAAGGAGGGCAAGACATTGCATTAGTGTGTGTGTGTGTGTGTGTGTGTGTGTGTGTGTGTGTGTGTGTGTGTGTGTGTGTGTGTGTGTGTGTGTGTGTGTGTGAGCTCTAGACCATTAGACACCCCAGGCGAGAGTGACCCCCCCCCCCCTCCATATGCAGCATTACACACTTAGTAATTATTTATTTGACATGAAGACACAAAACAATGCAATATGAAATGTAAAAATATCAAAAATTAGAATAATTTCCCTGAGAATAAAACAATAACTAAACACCTACATATTGTTTAGGGCAGACCTGGGCTTTCATCCGGCCCTTTGTGCGTCCCTGTCCGGCCCGCGTGAGGCCAATTATAAATTACAAAATAAATTTTAAAAAGTATCTATGTCGAGTGTGCAATACAACGGTGCTGCTTTTGTTTTGAAAAATCGTTATTTGTATTACTTCCGTGTGGACGTATGCGTGATTGTGAGTGAATGTGAACAGCTGCAATCATTAATTACAAAATAAAGTTGAAAAAACATCTATGTCGTGCGCGCAATACAACTGTGCTGCTTTTATTTTGAAAAGTATTATTTATGGGCGTGTGTCCGTGTGTAACCTGTGAGTGAAGGTGCACATGCAGCGACAAGTGATGCACGGTTTACACCAGAGACGCTAAAAAGAGAAAAGTTGATGAGGAATGGCGTGTTTTCAACAAGACATGGACTGCCAAGCAACGTTCCCTCTAAGGTGCGTGCCTGCACAATTGTGCACTGCTCAAGCGTCCGCTGCGCACAGCAAATATATGCCGCGCACCAAATCAAATCCCATCTGAATTCTAATCAAAATAAACATATTTATTCTGTGTAATTTTGCAAAGCAACTCTGAGTGACAGTGACAACAAGCGGCCCTAACGGTGTTCGTCAACACCGTTCAATTGAACACCGTTCAATTATTGTAACGTCTATCGAGATGCTTCGAGGACAGGAATTATATCCATCACTTTATTGAGCAAAACTGTTTATATTCGGACATAACCACACCAAAAACATGAGTAAAACACTTCTATCTGGAAAAACTAGTCATTTTCTGCCGTACAAACCAGGCCAAAAGCAACTTGTCATCTGTCACCAACACGCATACCACTAAACCACTGGTGCGTTTATGGCCACACAAAAAGTCGGACAACTCAAACACCACACAAAGTTACACTATGACTCCTCAGTCATACGTGTGCTTATTTTACTGTCATTTATTATTAATGTTAATTTATTGATATTAGTCATGGAATGCTGTTACACACACTATGTTGAAGTATTACTATTATTATTATTATTATTATTATTTATCTTACGGTATACATCAAAAATAATAATGAGCAAAATTTAATTGAAATATTGTCGATGTGGCCCTCCAGCAGTGCTCGGGTTGCTCATGCGGCCCCCGGTAAAAATTGATTGCCCACCCCTGGTTTAGGGTGACCTCATGACTTATGACCCATAAAGACATCTAGCTGGACTTGAGTTTACAACAACCTGATGAATAAAAGTGAAACCTGATAAATGTGCAGCTGCAGTGTTTATGGATCAAATAAAGCATTTAATCATAATGTTTGTTGGATCCATTAGAAGGGTATGACATCAGAGAGTTGGTAGTGAACTGGGTAAGAAGCTACTGATCGATTAGAAGGGTATGACATCAGAGAGTTGGTAGTGAACTGGGTAAGAAGCTACTGATCATTTAGAATTATTATATATATATATATATATATATATATATATATATATATATATATATATATATATATATATATATATATATATATATATATATATATATATATATATATATATAATTAACGTGGGGAGAATTATTATTATATATATATATATATATATATATACATATACACAAACCGCGTTTCCATATGAGTTGGTAAATGGTGTTAGATGTAAATATAAATGCAATACAATGATTTGCAAATCCTTTTCAAGCCATATTCAGTTGAATATGCTACAAAGACAACATATTTCATGTTCAAACTCATAAACTTTGGGTTTTTTTGCAAATAATAATGAACTTAGAATTTCATGGCTGCAACATGTGACAAAGTAGTTGGGAAAGGGCATGTTCTACCGAGCTATCTACATTCCTACTCTCACCTATGGTCATGAAGTGTGGGTAATGACCGAAAGAATAAGATCGCGGCTACAAGCGGCCGAAATGAGTTTCCTCAGAAGGGTGGCTGGCATCTCCCTTAGAGATAGGGTGAGAAGTGCAGTCACCCGAGAGAGACTCGGAGTAGAGCCGCTGCTCCTTCGCTTGGAAAGGAGCCAGCTTAGGTGGTTCGGGCATCTCGTGCGGATGCCTCACGAGCGTCTCCCTAGGGAGGTCCTCGTTGCACGTCCCACTGGGAGGAGACCCCCCGGCAGGCCAAGGACCAGATGGGGGGATTACATCTCCTCTCTGGCCTGGGAACGCTTCGGGATTCCCCAGGAGGAAGTCGCAAATGTTGCTCTGGAGAGGGAAGTCTGGGGGTCTTTGCTGGAGCTGCTGTCCCCGCGACCCGATTCCGGATAAGCGGTTGAAGATGGATGGATGGATGGATGTTCACCACTGTGTTACATGGCCTTTCCTTTTAACAACACTCAGTTTTGGTTTGGGAAGTGAGGAGACACATTTTTGAAGTGGAATTCTTTCCCATTCTTGCTTGATGTACAGCTTAAGTTGTTCAACAGTCTCCCTTCTCATATTTTAGCTGCCACACATTTTCAATGTCTGGACTACAGGCAGGCCAGTCTAGTACCCACACTCTTTTACTATGAAGCCACCTTGATGTAACACCTGGCTTGGCATTGTCTTGCTGAAATAAGCAGGGGCGTCCATGGTAACGTTGCTTGGATGGCAACATATGTTGCTCCAAAAGCTGTATGTACCTTTCAGCATTAATGGTGCCTTCACAGATGTGTAAGTTACCCATGTCTTGACCACTAATACACCCCCATACCATCACACATGCTGCCTTTTACACTTTCACCCTAGAACAGTCTGGATGGTTCTTTTCCTCTTTGGTCCGGAGGACACGACGTCCACAGTTTCCGAAAACAATTTGAAATGTGTACTCGTCAAACCACAGAACACTTTTCCACTTTGTATCAGTCCATCTTAGATGAGCTCAGGCCCAGTGAAGCCCACGGCGTTTCTGGGTGTTGTTGATAAACGGTTTTCACCTTGCATAGGAGAGTTTTAACTTGCACTTACAGATGTAGCGACCAACTGTAGTTACTGACAGTGGGTTTCTGGAGTGTTCCATGTGGTGATATCCTTTACACACTGATGTGGCTTGTTGATGCAGTACAGCCTGAGGGATGGAAGGTCACAGGCTTAGCTGCTCACCTGCAGTGATTTCTCCACATTCTCTGAACCCTTCGATGATATTACGGAGCGTAGATGGTGAAATCCCTAAATTCCTTGCAATAGCTGCTTGAGAAAGGTTGTTCTTAAACTGTTCAACAATTTGCTCAGGCATGTGTTGACAAAGTGGTGACCCTCGCCCCATCCTTGTTTGTGAATGACTGAGCATTTCATGGAATCTACTTTTATAGCCAATCATGGCACCCACCTGTTCCCAATTAGCCTGCACACCTGTGGGATGTTCCAAATAAGTCTTTGATGAGCATTCCTCAACTTTATCAGTATTTATTGCCACCTTTCCCAACTACTTTGTCACGTGTTGCTGCCATCAAATTCTAAACTTAATGATTATTTGCAAAAAAATAAAGTTTATGAGTTTGAACATGAAATATGTTGTCTTTGTAGCATATTCAACTGAATATGGCTTGAAAAGGATTTGCAAATCATTGTATTCCGTTTATATTTACATCTAACACCATTTACCAACTCATATGGAAACGGGGTTTGTACATGACAGACAACATTCACACACTAGGAACCATTTAGTGTTGCCAATCAACCTATCAGGTGCATGTCTTTGGAGGTGGGAGGAGCCTAGCATTAGCACAACCTCTCAGTGTGAGACGATCCTTCATCAGCTTGTGTCAGGGTAGTGCCTTTATGCTAACATTAGCATACCCTCTCAGTGTGAGACGATCCTTCATCAGCTTGTGTCAGCGTAGTGCCTTTATGCTAACATTAGCATAATGTTAGCATAAAGGCATAATGTTAGTTATTATGGACAATACTATTATTACTTATTATTGACAATACTATTATTACTTATTATGCACAATACTATTATTACTTATTATTGACAATACTATTATTACTTATTATTGACAATACTATTATTACTTATTATTGACAATACTATTATTACTTATTATGCACAATACTATTATTACTTATTATTGACAATACTATTATTACTTATTATTGACAATACTATTGTTACTTATTATTGACAATACTATTATTACTTATTATGCACAATACTATTATTACTTATTATGGACAATACTATTATTACTTATTATTGACAATACTATTATTACTTATTATGGACAATACTATTATAACTTATTATTGACAATACTAGTATTACTTATTATTGACAATACTATTATTACTTATTATGCACAATACTATTATTACTTATTTTTAACAATAGTATTATTACTTATTATGCACAATACTATTATTACTTATTATTGACAATACTATTATTAGTTATTATTGATAATACTATTAAAAGTTATTATTGACAGTATTATTAGTTATTATCGACAATACTATTATTACTTATTATTGACAATATTATTAGTTATTATCGACAATACTATCATTAGTTAATAAGCAGTTTTATGATATACTTCAAACTAGTCTTGCATGCATGACAATGTTAATAAATGTATTATTAACGTTTTTTCCTTTAATTAAATGTTAATAAATGAATTATTAATGTGTGTTCTTTTAATAACATGTTAATAAATTAATTATTAATGTTTGTTCCTTTAATACAATGTTAATAAATGTATTATTAATGTGTGTTCCTTTAATGAAATGTTAATAAATGAATTATTAATGTTTGTTCCTTTAATTAAATGTTAATAAATGTATTATTAATGTAGTTAATGCATAATTGCAAAAGATGTTTGGAGGAAGACGTCCAAGTGGATAAACATTTCAACTTCAGTCCTGAGAAAAACCAGGCAGCCTAAACACAACAAGAAGCACTCCTGCCCTCTAGTGGACAAGAGACGCAGTACATGTAATAAATATTTGTATGTAGGTGTGTCATAGTCGCTATTATCACTAAAAAATAAACTAAATGTTTGCATTTGTTCATGTATTCATTAGACAGGGACAGTACAAGTAAACATTGCTACCCACTTTGTATACAATGTTTATATACACTATTATTACATAATGTTTATATTCACTATTATTACAACATGTTTATATACACTATTATTACATAATGTTTATATTCACTATTATTACAACATGTTTATATACACTATTATTACAACATGTTTATATACACTATTATTACATAATGTTTATATTCACTATTATTACAACATGTTTATATACACTATTATTACAACATGTTTATATACACTATTATTACATAATGTTTATATTCTCTATTATTGCAACATGTTTATATACACTATTATTGCACAATGTTTATATACACTATTATTACAACATGTTTATATACACTATTATTACATAATGTTTATATACACTATTATTACATAATGTTTATATACACTAGTATTACACAATGTTTATATACACTAGTATTACATAATGTTTATATACACTAGTATTACATAATGTTTATATACACTATTATTACACAATGTTTATATACACTAGTATTACATAATGTTTATATTCACTATCATTACAACATGTTTATATACACTATTATTACATAATGTTTATATTCACGATTATTACAACATGTTTATATACACTATTATTGCACAATGTTTATATACACTAGTATTACACAATGTTTATATACACTATTATTACACAATGTTTATATACACTATTATTACATAATATTTATATACACTAGTATTACACAATGTTTATATACACTATTATTACACAATGTTTATATACACTATTATTACATAATGTTTATATTCACTATTATTACAACATGTTTTTATACACTATTATTACAACATGTTTATATACACTAGTATTACACAATGTTTAGATACACTATTATTACACAATGTTTATATACACTATTATTACATAATGTTTATATTCACTATTATTACAACATGTTTATATACACTATTATTACAACATGTTTATATACACTAGTATTACACAATGTTTATATACACTAGTATTACACAATGTTTATATACACTATTATTACATAATGTTTATATACACTAGTATTACACAATGTTTATATACACTAGTATTACACAATGTTTATATACACTATTATTACATAATGTTTATATACACTAGTATTACACAATGTTTATATACACTAGTATTACACAATGTTTATATACACTATTATTACATAATGTTTATATACACTAGTATTACACAATGTTTATATACACTATTATTACACAATGTTTATATACACTATTATTACATAATGTTTATATACACTAGTATTACACAATGTTTATATACACTATTATTACGCAATGTTTATATACACTATTATTACATAATGTTTATATTCACTAATATTACAACATGTTTATATACACTATTATTACATAATGTTTATATTCACTAATATTACAACATGTTTATATACACTATTATTACATAATGTTTATATACACTATTATTACACAATGTTTATATACACTAGTATTACACAATGTTTATATACACTATTATTACATAATGTTTATATTCACTAATATTACAACATGTTTATATACACTAATATTACAACATGTTTATATACACTATTATTGCACAATGTTTATATACACTAGTATTACACAATGTTTATGTACACTATTATTACATCATGTTTATATTCACTATTATTACAACATGTTTATATACACTATCATTGCACAATGTTTATATACGCTAGTATTACACAATGTTTATGTACACTATTATTACAACATGTTTATATACACTATTATTACACAATGTTTATATACACTAGTATTACACAATGTTTATATACACTATTATTACATAATGTTTATATTCACTAATATTACAACATGTCTATATACACTAATATTACAACATGTTTATATACACTATTATTGCACAATGTTTATATACACTAGTATTACACAATGTTTATGTACACTATTATTACATCATGTTTATATTCACTATTATTACAACATGTTTATATACACTATTATTACACAATGTTTATATACACTAGTATTACACAATGTTTATGTACACTATTATTACATAATGTTTATATTCACTATTATTACACAATGTTTATGTACACTATTATTACATCATGTTTATATTCACTATTATTACAACATGTTTATATACACTATT